>NC_049993.1:1815224-1846204 GCF_000003815.2 Branchiostoma floridae | reverse complement strand
CCACACTCACCACGACAAGTTTAAACACTATATCACTTCAATTATCTACTCTAAAATGGGAACATTAAAGCAACTAAAACATTTAAAACAGTAAATAGAAGGAAATCGTACAGAATCGTATAGAGATATTCATACCTTTTCCTTCGGGAATGGGTGACTCGGGAACCACCTTCTTGTTGTACAAGTGGACAAAATCCTGGCAAAGAAAAAAAAACTAAACTAATGGGTATGAATAATTTATTGAAGAAGACGTCGGTTTTACAAATATAAACCCTTTGGATCATCATCTAGATACAAGTGAAGCCTTTAAAACATGAAGTATAGGTAGATTACCTGAGTGGAGGAAGCCCTCTCTTCACAAGTACAGATGGGAGCCGCATGGACGGTAGGCAAAACCGTCAGAACGAAGTAGAGAAAACATACAGCATGTAGTAAAATAAACATACGTTACAAGTTTGCTGAGGGGTTCTTTTTTTCAGTCACTACGTCTGGTATATCACAGAGCCAACTGGGACAGTCGTAGTATCTTACCATGACAAACAGGTAGACTTTGGGTCGCTATTGTCGAAGATCCAGTCACAGCAGTTATGGCGCTGGTTAGAGTGGTATGTCACGAATCACGCGTTGCACCCAATTTATACCAACGGACCGACCAATCGCTCACTGACATGTTGTTCTATTAATTACCTCCATGAAATGTCATGGAATGGAGGTTATATTTTCTGTTATGTGTCTCTGTCTGTGTAGATGATTACTCAAGAACGGCTGGATGGATTGGTTTTATACTTGTTGTGTTGGTGTGGTGTTATAAATGCTCGAATCGATGAGATTTTGGGAGCCGTATCTGTCGTTATAATCGATGTAATAATATCAGAAATCACCCCTATATTTGAGATATATTGGTACAGGCATCGTGCTTTATGTGTTTGTTAATGAGCTTAGCACAATTAAGTGTCACATTTTGATAATTACTAATCATATGGACTTCCTCTGTGTCATTACATAAATACACCACTACTTTCCCATAACATTTATAACCATTACTCTCAAATACAACCGACTATAAACATACATGCCATCCACAAAAAAGCAATAAATATTTCATGGAGTTATGAGGTCCCCGAACTCTAGTTAGCTGTAATCTATACTGATTAGAAAGTTTGTTTATAAGAAGCAGTCAGAGAAAAATGTACAAAACCAACCAACACCCCAACCAATCGATAACTAATTGAAAACACTAATGAGCCTATGTTGTAACAATGCAGTGTTTCCTAAACCGTTGTGAAGATAGGGTGAATTGCTAACGTTTCATTTGAAAGCATAGTGTATAGATTTTTAGATTTTCAATTAAACGTGCCACTGTAGTTTGGAAGTCAATGCAACGTCGTACATGTATGATCGTGAGCACTAAAGGAGCAGTATGTTATTTAGATGTTTCTTTGAAATGGTCTTCATCATAGGATAACTTTTGAATTCACTGAAACACTGAAACGTTTGTGCATATGTATATACGCATACTTGATCACCTTGGCCCTCGATATTCTACACTTTATTGTTCATCATTTCCATTTTACTGCTTAAAGGAAGAGCTAAATCTACATTTTCTCAACTCAGTAGAAAATATAAATCATCTTAAGACGTTTCTTACCTAGAGGGGTAACAGGAGCTGGAGATACTATGGAGCTACTATTTTACAATTGTTTGAATCTGACCTGACCGAATGTGATGGGACTTTAGCATTTTTGTTATCGTTAGTTTCTAGGCGATGTAGTTTAAGTTATTGCACTTTATAAAGTTTCGACCATGTCGACGTTCACCATGTCTTTCCGTTAAAAAAATGTTCAATGTGTTGTTGTAAGTTAGGGCAGCTGACCGGGTAAAGACCGCTCGGCATAATTTGCTTCTTGCATCATTTACTTGGAACTGAATCCAATGCAAACTTTTTCTGTGCGTACACACCTACCGGACAAAGAAACATGTCAGCCTTATCTAACAAAGAAACTTACATATATCGTTAGTATGTTTGTGTAAGTATATACTGTTTAGATCTTAGTGCAAGGGTTCGCAAGTGAGAGACATAGACTTCCAAACTCAAGAATTGAGATATTGCTAATTAATGTTAGTAATAATGATTGTCTAATATACGTATACTGATTAAAAAATTAAGATAAGAACACCAGTATCTAATACTTCACTCTACAACTAATAGTCTTGCCGTTAGCTTGCGTAGAATTCATAGTCCGTATAGACTGAATGACACACACAACTAGCACATCTGTCAGAGATTTTAGGAAGTTTTAACCTGAAGACGCCTTTTGAATTAGTCTTCAAGCAGACGTGTCAGCTGGATAGAAAAAAAAGAGAAGCATTTGGCCAAATACGGACAAATAAATTGCTATGGGTTTTTATTCAGTATTTTGCAGTATATCCACCGGCCAGTCAGTTCACTATTTGGCCAATTAACTCCTAGACTTATATTGCTTACTTGGCCAAAGTCCCCTATATTGCTATTAATTCTGAATTCGGCCAGGCGGGAGTCTGGAAGAGACTGTTTTGAAAAGTCATCATTTCATTTCCAGTGCCACGAAATTAAAACAAATTTGTAAATTGCTTTTGTGCGGATCAAAAGCGCCGTCTATCACAGTACTGCATTGATGCACTGGTCAACGTTTGTATGTTTCATGCAAAATCAAAATAAGTCGCATGGGACTTTGGACGTCACAGAAATAAAGCCGTTGGTAAAATACATAATACTTTTTTGACAACGCCTTGTGACCATAACGCTAGTTGTACATTACAGGAAAAAATTCAGTGCTTTGGTACATAGAATGAAACATAGTTTGCATACAGCATTGTACCCTTTTATGGATATGTCAAGCTTCCTGAATGGCGGTAAAGACGAAAACGTCTTAGTTTTCACTTCTTCACAATATATAATTATGTGCTTCTTTTAGATGTCACACTATAACTGATAAATTGAGCATTCAATGATAGATAGCGTGCAGGTTTCCGGATTTGCAGCAGGTCCCACGGTATCAAAATTCGGGATTTTGTGCGAGACTGTGCGGGATACGGTACGGGGCGCGATGCGGGACTGACGCCGTTGGATATTCTTCGGGTAGTCCCAGGATTCCGATCGTGACCCTTATTCCTACAAGACAGACTGGGACCTGATGTTAGACCCTATAGTCCTAAGTCGGTGTGCAGTGCGCCCTAACGATCAAACGTGAACAACATGACGATAAGACATCGATCTTCACTGAGTAGCTTTAACCCTGTTGATTGACTGCGTATTCTAGCGACTGAGTGTTTGTGTTTGTGTTATGTTTGGGTCGGTTTGTGCTCTCCTTTATTTGAGTGACAGGAAGTTGGAGGATTATTACAAAGGTTAGTTCTTACAGGAAAATAAAATCAGAGGTGGTCGAACTAGTTTTTAAACTATCCGACACGAACTATCGATTTATATTATGCCGATGGTATTCGCAGTAAGAACGAAGATGTCTTCAGGTAATATTAACTGGTCGTCTAAAACAAAACTCTACTATCCTAACAACATCACGGCATTATAACTGTTATACATCATTTCTAGCAACGCTACTACCGTTAGCTTATTATGTGTTTAATACCCCTGTCACATTTGGCGAAAATCGATCGGACGACGATCCTGCGGCAATCGCCCGAGCCTCGCTTATAATTATAACTTTATTGCACAACAATTGTACAAGGTACAAAGTATGGTTTATATTCAACAGGGACGGTTTCTAGGTGAAAAACACGCGCAACCCTCTGTCGATCTTAGATATGGCCGATCATACATCGATACGCCCGAATATCGTGGATAATGTGACAACGAAGACCACTCAGTCACGCCCTCCAGCGATATGTCTGTAAAGTACAACGATAGAAAGTTTTACATGCACTTTGCATATGGAACGCTAGAAGACATTGCTGCGTGGTCTGAAGAATCATGATTGATAGAAAATATGGAACACTCTTTCCTATGTTATTCATTTGTCTATCCGCTCAATCAATTAATCAATGAATTGGTCATTCCTTTCTTGACTTATTTACCTATTTACAATCACAGGAACACTTACATGTGCTCGTACATTGATGTATTTACCTTTTTTTTCTACAATTATTACATTTAACACCACGTAATTATTACATATTACCATACAATATATAGGAAAATAGAGACAGGTTTGTTCTACTTGTGTTTACTTAAACCATGTCATTTGTAATTTTGAATCCAGGGCAGTATGAGTTTAAGAAGTTCTGTTAAAATAAAAATAAAAATTGTTTTGATTTGAAATAATATGATGTACACAGATTTTCATCACGCAATGATCTCATACAATCATAATGATATCATACACGATAACGTTAATTAATGTGAACAATATGATATGATATCAATATTCTCATTGAGTCTATGTTCTTTCCGGTTATCAGTAGCATGTTGATAGCCTGCATGTTCAGGCCTGTTCCAGTCTATCAGCTCCGTTCCTTTTAAACAGCCTTACGTTCTGACCCATTCGAGGTTACAAAAACATGTAGTTCAGCTTATTTTGAATGACATCACAGCAAAGCCTGGTTCTTTTTGCAGCACTCTTGGGCATGCGTGTTTCAGTCTACTAGTTCTCTTTTGAGGGACCTCACAGTAAGTCCAATATCAAACGTTTTAGTAAATTTTGAATAGCCAAGCTTCTTTAGCTCGAATGGCCACACAGTCAGGAATATTCCAGGCTATCAGTTCCCTCTGAATGACCACACAGTCAGGCCTGTTTAAGGCTATCAGTTCCCTCTGAATGGTCAGACAGTCGGGCCTGTTCCAGGCTATCAGTTCCCTCTGAATAGCCACACAGTAAGGCCTGTTCCAGGCTATCAGTTCCCTCTGAATGGCCCCACAGTCAGGCCTGTTCCAGGCTATCAGTTCCCTCTGAATGGTCAGACAGTCAGGCCTGTTCCAGGCTATCAGTTCCCTCTGAATGGCCACACAGTCAGGCCTGTTCCAGGCTAACAGTTCCCTCTGAATGGTCAGACAGTCAGGCCTGTTCCAGGCTATCAGTTCCCTCTGAATAGCCACACAGTCAGGCCTGTTCCAGGCCATCAGTTCTCTCTGAATGGCTACACATTCAAACCTGTTCCAGGCTATTATATATGACGTTTATTTGCAAGTTATCCTTTCGAATCATCGCTCAGTCAGGCCTTTTCCAGGCTATTTAAGTTCATTGTGAATGAATTCACGATGATTTTTGTGCTATGCTATCAGCTCTTTGACGTAAAAAATAGTGCTTCCTCGAAGCTCTATGAAAATTGACTGTTTCTTAACGATTTTGTTTATGGGACACTGTTTGTAAACATATCAAATACACATATATATCACTACTAGAAGCAATTAGGAATAATGGCAAAGCACTAAGAATTTGTGTATAATTTTACCATGAACAACGTAAGCTTAAGCATTACACAATATGAACTTAGTTACGTTTTTCGTTGATATTTTCCACGACCCAAACTCGAAATAACTTTTATGTGGCTTGAGATAAGCATGTTACATATTTCCAAGAATTGACTGGAAATGCAAGTTGTATGTATATTTTGAAAATAGGCAATTTACAAAAAAAAAAGATGAAAATTACTGACTACATTCAACTTAAGGTTGACTAATTTTTTTATGTACAGAATCATTCTGATTAATAAGAGCAGATAAGTCGTGAAAAAAATCCGATAAACAAGCATGCGTTCTGACTTCAATACTTTCAGCATGATGACAGTTAACAGTAAAGACTTAAAGTTGACTTTCATGATTCCGAGGACTAAAGCTAAAGACACAATCCGCCGTACGTGCAAATACGTGCCGCCTACGTGCCAAAACGTGGGCAATCTTTTGGGATTCGTAAGTGGTAAGTACTGCCTCCGTACGAACTCCGACGACGGATTTTGGAGCACGCAGACACGCCGTAGAACTTTACGTTCAGGCAAAACTTTGTGTGCCATCGGGCAGCGGATTCGCCCCGCGGATTCGTACAACATGAACGTTTTCGGAAATACATGGCGGACATGGCCTCTCACAAAAAAAAAAAGAACGGAAAAATTGCAAGTACATGTACGACGCGTTGTGCCCTCAGCTTAACGATATCCTCAGAGCGTCAAATTAAAAACGGTGTTCCTTTTGGCACATAATGAAATATGCGCAATTCTTCTTGACCAATTCAGAATTGTCTTGTACATTTTTGGGAAATTGATGTAAAATGGTAATTTTTAAGGAAAGTTTAAACAAGTATACGAACATAGACACTTGTTGAATGGTTGCTTTCATTGGACACTGGTGACAGAAGAAGAAGAAACAAGACACAGGAACACACCATCAAAACAAGAAAAAAATAAGATGTCCTCCCACACCTATAGGGAAATTTCCGAAAACTGTTATTCCACCATGGCCAGCGTTATCGTGAAATCATCATTGTGTTCTTGCCATCAAAAATGTTTGATTCAAGGGAAGATTCAAGGAAGGATTCAAAATGACCTGGGAAAATCCATTTTATTCCCTTTTCATGACTTCAAAAAGGGAAAATGAAGTATTGCATTTCACCAAACTGATAGAGCGTTTGGGGGTAGCTTCTTATGGCGTATTTACGACATACTGAGTCAGTTGACTCATAAAAAAGTTGTTCTTTCAGTCGTGTTAACTGGACGTTCTCACTTTTAGGAGGATATATCTGCCAACTGACACAAATCTGGTAGTCTAAGTCGGATTATTTAAATATTGTGATATGTTTTAAATGCCCCAAATTTGGATGTCTAAGTCAAGTGACTCAAATCTGGTAGTCTGAGTCAAACGACACAAATATTTTAGTCTGAGTGAAACGACTTCATTCTAGATATGGTAATCTGAGTCGGATAACTAAAAACTTGTGATCTGTGTTAAATGACTTAAAGCTGGAGGTCTGTATCAAATGACCCAAAATCTGGCAATCTAAGTCAAGTGACTCAAATCTGTGAATTGAGTCAAATGACAAAATTAAGATTTACAGAATAAGATCTGAGAGGTGTGGGCGACAGGATTATACGTCCTTTAGGCCCACGCGTACAGCGTACCTATACAGTTAAAAACAAGCTATAAAGCACGCCCGACGCCACAAAGTTACTTTGTACTGGAATAGCAAGAACACTTCTGACCTATGTGCCACTGGACACTACAAGGGTCCCGACAATTACAACTACAGTTTTGGCTATGCTGTTCCCTGGGAGCCAGACAGGACCGGGTAGTTAGCGAGTTTTGTTCGGGGACCCAAGGCAGTCAACCAGCAGATCTCACATTAAGTGCTTTGGGGGAGTTTAAGCCCGAAGGAGTTATCGCTACCCTTTCCGTCAGGTGTCTCCTGCCATACAGAGCATCCAAGAGGGGCTGGTCAGTGCTGTGATTAATGACCCCACCGCCCAGCATGTCATCCCCCACCCTTCCCAGTGCAAGACCTTATTGGCTACAGTTCATTTCCATTAAAGTCAACATGAAACAATCCCACCTGAGACTGTTTTGAAGGGCCAGGCCTACACAAAAATATTTCCCACACTTTGGATGCTGTAGATTTGTAAACTGATGATGATTTTTACAATTGCAGCGTGGATTGTGATGCCAAATCAGGCCCAGTATGCTGCTGTGCTGGGATTAGAGGTAATTAGTGCCAGGCCAATAGTGGCCCTTGCTCACTATAGAGAGCGAAGGATCTGACAGCAAGAGAGAAGGCACCAGACGGGAGAAGGGCAGGTGGACCTAATCGGGCTTAAACTCTCTGGGGTGCTAATAGGAGATCGGCGGGCCTGACTGTCTTGGGCCACTGAATAAACTGACCTAGCTGCCCGATCCCGGTTGGCTCCCAGGGTAACTATGTGTGACTACTGACTCCTGTTGTTTGTTAACAAAGGTCGCTCAGTGCTATGATCAACAGGTCTAGACACATTCATACCACTTCCGGCTAGCGTGAGTTCTCTAACATTTCAGTTCATCTACAGACCGCCTTTACACTAGAAGAACTCAAAACTTCTTTGAATTCCTTCTCTTATAACAAAACCCCTGGTCTTGATAACATACCTACCATCATATGAAAGGACCCGCTGTTTCATCTGTGCAACAGCACTTTTCTAACTCACAACCCCCCCTCAGCATGGCTTAAGGGTGGAATTATACCAGTCCCCAAGAAAGGAGACCTATCCTTAACTGCAAATTACCGCGGAATCACACTTATTCCCATAGCAGCCAAGGTTTACAATAAACTATTGTTAAATCGCCTTGTGCCAGCAGTTGACCCAATCCTGAGGAAAAACCAAAACGGGTTTAGAAGAAATTGGTCCATCATCTCGCAAATACTGTCAATTAGACGGATCATTGAGGACGTGAGAATATGTGACAAGGACCTGGTTTTGCTGTTCGTCGACTTTCGCAAGGCCTTTGACTCTATAGATAGAAATACCATGTTTGAGATACTTCCACTGTACGGGATTCCTCTACCCATTATTGATGCAATCAGGTCACTCTACAACAACACAACTGCCTCAGTGATCACCCCTGATGGCGAAACAAGTCCCTTCGAAGTAACCGCTGGTGTACTCCAGGGCGACACATTAGCGCCGTTCCTCTTCATCATTGTACTGGATTACATCCTGCGGATTTCTCTTGATAGCATGAGTGAAAAAGGCCTTGAAATACAGCCCAGACGAAGTCGACGACACCCCGCATTGAACCTCACAGATTTAGATTTCGCGGATGACCTAGCCTTGGTCGCACAACTGGTCAAAGATGCAGAAGCACTGCTCCGGTCACTTGAGAGAGCAGCTGCCCAAGTAGGCCTGACTACTGCAACGAGTCCAAGACTGAGTTTATATATACAGGTACATCTTCAGAACCAGTAGAACTTAAATCTGTATCTGGTGTATGCTTAAAACGTGTGGGTGATTTTAAGTACTTAGGATCATCAATTATGGACTCAGAAAAAGACTTCACAGTCAGGAAAGCCATAGCTTGGGACGCGTGTAATAAACTCGACAAAATTTGGCTCTCAAATGTTAGTGACAAACTCAAGACACAAGTTTTTTGCACCATTGTTGAACCTGTACTTCTCTATGGCTCCGAAACGTGGACATTGACCACACGTCTAGAGAAGTCACTTGATGGAACATACACCTCACTTCTGCGCAGAGCAAAGAACATCAGCTGGAAAGAACATGCATCCATCAAGACTACGAGGGGCGTGCAATAAGTAATGGTCCTGACCCACTTCCAGTTGTCTGATCTAAATGAAATTTTGTATGTGTAATAATTCATATCTCTATGGGTTATGTTGCAAAAGACAGCTCTAAACTAATTGTGGTTTCTGATTTACTGGTGTTTGAACTTAGTCAGGTGCGAAATGGACCAGGTGTGAAATGGAACCAGTTGAGTGTCGCGCAGTGATCCGGTTTTTGTATTTGAAAGGACGCACACCAAAGAAGACTTTTGATGAAATAAATGAAACTTATGGTGATGATGCCCCATCATATGACCTTGTAAAACGCTGGCATCCTGAATTCAAACGTGGCTGGAAGTCTGTGGAAACAGCTCCCAGACCTGGTCGTCCCTCTTGTGCCATTGATGAGGCATCAGTTGGAGGACCAACCTGGGGTGTCCTACAAAATCGGTGTCCAGAGCTGCATCAAACGATGGGAGAAATGCCTAACTCTGGGTGATTCCTATGAAGAGAAAGACTAATAACTGTGCCAAGTTTCATTAATCTCCTGCTATGGGAAATGGGTCAGGACCATTACTAATTGCACGCCCCTCGTATCTAACGTAATGTCCCCCGAGTATCCCACAGCCTCAGGCAGAGGCGTGTCCAGTTTGCAGGACACTGTCATCGCGCAAGTGAAGAAGTGATCTCTTCACTCCTGCTATGGAAGCCGAGGGGAAAGACCTACTCTAGAAAGCTCACTTACCCAGCAGCCATCTCCAGAGACACTGGGATTGACACTGATGACCTAGGAGCAGCTATGAACGACCGAGCGCTATGGAAAGATATTGTGCAACACCTTACCCCGCCCGGCAGGGACGACTGATGATGATGAAAGGTTCAAAGCACAGAAGCTTTGCAAACAACATGGGGCCGTGTGACGTAACGCAAGTTGTTTTCTCTAAAACCCAGTGGTCCATAGTTCGAGTCCTGTAAAATCAACCACCTTTGGTCCTTGGGATTTGGAAAGGCACTTATTGTACTCACTTTACCCTGATAGGACGATAAATATAGCTCCACCTGTGTTTCAATAGAGCTACCCGTACACCTATAACACGTTAAAGAACCAACCACATGTATCGTACAGTGAGGGTTTGCATGCTCTTTTACGTAAGGCGTAGGCAGCCTTTTTATTTCCCGTAACACGTAGGGAAAACCATCTGATTTACGTAATTCGTAGCGAGGCGATCAAATTTAGCGTAAATGCCTTCCGTTGAAATTTAGCGTACTCTTAGCGTAATAGCGTAATGATAGGGTTCTTCTCAAGTCAGCGTAAATCGTTGTCGGGACCCCCCATGCAGGTCGTCTACAGTGTATGGTTCCTTCTTAGTGCGAGTGGGTTAAACCACAGTACAGTCGGAATATATATATATATATATATATATATATATATATATATATATATATATATATATATAGCTAGGAAATATTCAGCATGTTTTAGCAGGTATCTTCAAAAACAAAGAATTAGAATTCTCTTACACATACCAGATTACCTTCCTTTTGGGGTGGTAGTCTGATAAGCCGGAATTTCGTCACCTTTAGAAGTGTGCTTTATCATTTTTTGCTTGCCCTGAGTATATTTATTTTAGAAGAGATAAACTAGACACCAGTACAATTAATATTCATGAATCTAAACTTGTAAGTACAGCTGTTTTTGTTGTAAGTCTATTTCTAAACAACAGTGCTTGCGCCTACCCTGACAATACGCCACTGTCATTGACACCACCTCGCTTTGTACAAGCGACGTCTGAGAACAAAAGTGATGTCAGAACCATATATATATATATATATATATATATATATATATATATAGTTTTTGTGCCCAAATGAAAATGTTACAGATACAAACGTCATGTTAACATATTGACATAGATGTGTGTTTTGATTCATGTAGGACGCAATTATTTTACCTGTTGTGATGGTTGTTCTTCTTGGCTGGACTTGGTGAACGAAGATCATCTAGGGGGTTGGTTTACGTCGGCCATGTGGCACGTTGGTGGCTAGTCAGTCCTATGTGAGACAGACACACCCGTCCGCAGCGGTCACAGGGGAATGCTTTGTTGAGGGCCTGGGCCACGACGGGACGGTTGTTACGTACATGTATAAATGCAGTTAGTAGAATCTTTTGAAAGACATTAACACATACCTTCAATTCTTGATGTCTTCACATTTCATCTTGTTCACGGAGGGAGTAAGACTTCCGTGGGGAATTATTTTTGTAGCTAGGCGACCCAATTTTGAGTGATTGTCTTGCTGGATTTTGGCATAACGTTAATACGTATGGGAGTCTCCTGAATTCAGCTGCAGCATAAAGCGCTGTAGGGGGCTGCTCCAACACTGAACCTTACATAACCCTCTTATAAACTGATGGGAAATCAGCCCCACAAGCTATGTTCAAGGAGATGCGACATGCAACCTAGGAAGATCAGGTCACAAGGACATTAGAGTGTCTATATGCTCTTTTCCCTAAGGTTTAGGTTAAAACCGGGGCCTGGCCGGGATGTTTTAAGAAACGAAAAATTACAATGAATACCTAGAAATATACACATATCATGCCCATGAATCATATTTTGATTTTTTTGTATTTTGATGCATTTTATACCATTCTTTTCGCTCCCGAAAGCTGCCCGACCGGGCTACGGTATGGACATGTGACCTAAGCCTAAGCATAGGCAGCGTCTTTTGCTTTTCTGTAATTCATAGGGAAATTCGTTTTATTCATGTGTTTTGAAACGGGGGACCAAATTTTGTCTTCCTAGATTTTTGATTTGATCGAAAGTTATAAAAAGCGTGTCTTGAACATGATATTGGGATTTATATTACTATTACTAACTGTTGGGTATCAACCGACTCACTGTTCACTTATACACCTCAATCAAAAACCTTCCAAACAAACACACAAGTCCAAACACAAACAATAGCATCCTCCATCCACACCACAACACCATCACTCATTTCACGGAAAAATGAGGTCTCCAAACGTATACTTGGAATTGTTCACAATACGATTTTATTGCTTTCTGTTTAATTATTTATTATTATTATTTTTAAAGGGTAAATCATAATTGTCACACACAGAAGAAAGAGAGCCTCCCCAAAATATCAAGCTGTCTTTGTCTACCTGTCCACATTGTTTACTTAACAGATTTATACAATTTTATGTAGAATGTAGAAATATAGCGTCACATCATGTTATTGATATTGTGATTATTCTCATTATCCTTTAGTTTATCAAATCTCAATATTTGCATAACATACCAACACGTCAAATATCACAAACCACCGGTAATTGTATGTAACAAGCTGGTAAACAGTCCATATACTTATACTAAAAATACTCATGCTCACACCAAAACAGCACCTCTTTTACGAC
Source organism: Branchiostoma floridae (assembly GCF_000003815.2). NCBI lineage: Eukaryota > Metazoa > Chordata > Leptocardii > Amphioxiformes > Branchiostomatidae > Branchiostoma > Branchiostoma floridae. The sequence goes on along the minus strand of NC_049993.1, from coordinate 1,833,559 downwards.
GGTAACAAAGGTTCTGATACACTGTCTTGAAAACAAAATTGGAATCTGCTTTTTGAAGGAAAAAAAAAAAAAAGAACATCGTAATGGGTAAACGAATGCCCATGAGAAACCAGAAACTTGCTATGTTTATCGAATGTTTGACCTTAACTGTAATGTATCACTTATGTATAAGGTAGGTACTCATCGTTATGATTCACATACATCAATTAAATGATATTCCAAGCAAAATGGCTAATCACGGACTTCTCAGCCTGAACTAGGAGGGATGATCATTACAGTAACAAGGAACAGTGATGGTAGTAATAGTAATGGTTTTATTTACCCTCATAAAATTTTACAGCTGCAAAGTCTACAATGAATTAAACTTGGAGTACAGTAACGGTCGGCCTCACAGCCTCAGAAAAAGGCCAGGCTTTTACCACACTGTTATTTACAATACGATTATGCTATTCACAACATAAACGAGTGTCTAAAGAGAATCATTGTGTCTAAAAAGAAAATTGTTCCAGCATATCGATCATAATCGGGTAAAACAGTTATGATAATACGAATTACACTATACTTTATAGTGTCTAAATAAATTCGTCAGAATGGGAGTAAAAGATAAAAGTACATGTGTCAATTGAAATTACAACATACAAGCATTAAAACACGACACAGTATCGGTGTTAAAAATGTTAGTCCTCTTTATGGTACTTTTTGATACTGGTGTCTTTTTTATGATGATCGTTTCGTTCAGTAAAGGGTAATGTTAACAGGTTTCTGAAGTAACAGTTTAAATGTGATTATGGCCGTGGCGTGTTGATACACTCGATGTCGAAAGTTAAGCAACATGCAGTCCAGGCAGTATTTGGATGGAAGGCCACCACTAGATAGCCGGGTCATACCAAATACTCTTGGAAAATGGGTACATACTTCTTTCTCTGCTAAGAGGGAGAGTATAAACACACTACAGTTCCAGTGGACTAGCCCCTGCTGTAGTGACCTTCGTATGTGTGACCCCAGGGCTACTAAACGGAAAGGACGCCGGGCCCGACGCATCACAATGATGTATGGGTAACTTTAGCTTTAGTAATACTGTGTAAGGTGTTGGGCTTTTTCTGTTACAGTATTGTTTACTTGTTCTAGTTTTATGGCGTTCTACTGACAGCTGTCGTGCGTCTTTCTGCTTGTGATGACTTCTCGTCTCGGGGGGGCCTATCGCGAAAGTAGTCTGACTGTAGTGTTTTCTGGACTCACAGAGGTAATCAAGTCTTTGTTCCAACGTTGTAAGGACTAGAGTGAGGCAAGCGTCTGTGTAGGTTGTGTAGAGGATCCCTATAGCTAGAATAGTTCGGATCTCTCTACGTTGCTAGGTGAAGTATTTGAGACTTTAAATTGCCAAATGGGGACTGCGTGCTCGCAGGTTGGTGGAATAAAACTCGTATATATGGTAAATAGGTCGTCTCTGGTAAAGCCAAATGGTTTGATCCTCCTCTCCTCTTGTGTGAGTCGTGTTTATCGTGCCCAAAAATCTACTTGATAAGACAATGTCAAAATATTTGATAACGTTTTCCTTTGTATTTCAGCTAGAAAGAGATGGGTATCTGATTTTCACCGGAGCAACTTGACCCCCAATACTCAGGTTGTAGCTCAATAAACCTGAATTCTTTCCGTTTATCTCAAATAACGACAAATGATCAGAATGATTTGATTTATTGGTAGACATTGATAAAACGTTTTATACTTTATTACCATGCCTGAATGCTTTTAAGTTAAAAGTTGTGCACCTTTTTTTGGGCGAAGCAACTATTTATTGATCATGATCACCCATTGTACAATGATTAGTCTTCAACGGCTGCATGAAATCAGTTTTATGTTTTGATTGAGCCAACACAGACAATCACATTGTCGTACCGTAATTTACAGTAAAATAAAATCGTTAGCTTTCGTTATATATACTACTCTAGTATAGCGTTTCGCAATGTGACGGCACTGACTTTTCCATCTACACTGGTTATCTTTTGCAAAATGTTGTATGGTAACATTTTGTCTTGATAGGAGATTAATTCACAGGGTTTGGTGCTAATTACTGATCTGAACTTTTAATAATCTGTTTCATTTGTTTGCTCTGTTGAAGATAGTTCATAGCCTTTTCGTTATTTCCTAGCTCTCTCCAGAGCACGCTCAAATTGTTAAGCGCTTGTATAATGAGAGGATGCGCTCTGTCCTCGCCAAAGATACTCCGGTACATCTGTAGTGCCTGTTCAATATAACTTGCCGCCTTTCTGTAATCACAAAGATCAGCCCAGATGGCACCCAGGTTGTTAAGTGAGGCAGCGATGTCAGAATGTGCAGTTCCCTCGCCGTACATACCCCTCCTCATCTGCAGTGACTGTTTATGGCAGCTATATGCCTTTCTGAGATCACCTAGTATTCTACAGGCTTCACCCAAGTTGTTAAGTGAGCCGGCGATGTCAGGATTTGCAATATTCGTACCATAGATAACCCGGTTCATCTGTAGTGACTGTTCATAATAGGTAACCGCCTTTCTGTGATCACCGAGGTCCTTCCAGGTGTTACCCAAGTTGATAAATAATGCGGCGATGTCGGGATGTGCAGTGTCCTCACCATAGATACTCCGGTACATCTGTAGTGAGTGTTCATAACAACTGGCCGCCTTTTTTTGATTACCGAGGTCACTCCAGGTGGCACCCAAGTTGTTAAGTGTGTTCGCGATTTTAGGATGTGCGGTGTCCTTGCCATAGATACTCACGTTCATCTGTAATGACTGTTCATAATAGCTGATAGCCTTTCTTTGATAACCGAGGTCATTCCAGGTGGCACCCAAATTGTGAAGTGAGTTCGCGATTTTAGGATGTACAGTGTCCTTGCCATAGATACTCCGGTACATCTGTAATGACTGTTCATAATAGCTGAACGCCTTCCTGTAATCACCGAGGCTTCTACATGTGTTACCTAAGTTGCTAAGTGACACGGCGATGTCAGGATGTGCAGTGTCCTCGCCATAGATACTCCGCGTCATTTGTAGTGACTGTTTAAAAAAGCTGACCGCCTTTCTGTTATCACCGAGGTTTCTCCAGGCTTGACCCAAGTTGTTAAGTGAGGTGGCAATGTCAGGATGTGAAACGTTCTTACCATAAATACTCATATACATCTGTAGTGCCTGTTCAATAAAGTCTGCCGACTTTCTGTAATCACCGAGGTCCCACCAGGCACCACCCAAGTTGTCAAGTGATCTTGCGATGCTAGAATGTGCGGTTTCCTCACCATATATGCTCCGGTTCATCTGTAGTGACTGTTCATAATAGCTAACCGCCCTTCTGTGATCACCAAGGTTGCTCCAGGTGTTACCCAAGTTGTTAAGTGAGGTGGTGATGTGAGGATGTGCAATGTCTTTACCATAGATAAGACAGTTCATATTTAGTGACTGTTCATAATAGCTGACTGCCTTTCTGTGATCACCAAGGTCGTACCAGGTGTTACCCAAGTTGTTCAGTGAGGCGGCTATGTCAGGATGTACAGTGTCCTCACCATAGATACGCCGTTTCATCTGTAGTGACTGTTGATAATAGCTGACCGACTTTCTATGAATACCGAGGTTTCTCCAGGCGTTACCCAAGTTGTTGAGAGAGTTGGTGATGTCAGGATGTGAAGTGCCCACACCATAGATACTCCGGTACATCTGTAAGGACTGCTCAAAATAGCTGACCGCCTTTCTGTTATCACCGAGTTCAATCCACGCGGTACCTAAGTTGTTAAGTGACATAGCGATGTCAGGATGTGCAATGTTCTCACCATATATATAAATACTCCGGTTCATCTGCAGTGACTGCTCATAATAGCTAACTGCCTTCTTGTGATCATCGAGTTTTATCCAGGTGTTACCCAGACTGTTAAGTAAAGCGGCGATGTCTGGATGTGCATTGTGCTCGCCGTAAATACTCCGCCTCATCTTTAATGCCTGTTCGTAATAGCTAATTGCCTTTTCGTGATCCCCAAGGGTATCCAAAGCGGAAGCAAAGTTGCGAAGTGAGGCTGCAACATCACTGTGTGCAGTGTTTTTACCATATTTCAAAATACAATTTCGTAGCCTTTCTTTTGAGAATGTCATAGAATTTTTGAAATCGCACAAACTTTTATGTATCTCAGCTTTTAGCTCGGAAGAATTGTCAAAGAAAATAAATGGTTCTTTCAGTGGCTGGGGGCCAATCAAATGTGGAATAAAGCGCCTTAGGGGTTTAGCTGTAAAGTAATATCTCATCAGCTGTTTAGTATTTGAAATGTAAAACACTTTCTGTAGCTTCTCCTCAATGTCCGTGCCGTTTGAAATTGACGATAAGGCTGACATGTTTTCTACCTGACCACGATTCTTTATGTATGTCCGCAACCTCAGTTCTGCTGATATACTGACCATCACCATCAAGTGGTGTGCGTTCTCACTACTGACGACTCCACTGTTTTTCAAGTTCTGAATTGTCTCCCAGATTGTGGTCGGTTGTATGTTATGGAGTAGCACCCAAAGGGACACAGCAAAGCTTGAAAACCGATACATTTCCTTCTTAACATTCAGCAGTTCGGCAGTGAGAGGCTGCTTTTCAAAGGTTGATACAGTGTCACGTAATAAAGAAAATGCCATTACCAGTGGAATTTCCCTATAATTTTCTTGTAGCTGCTGCGTCCATAGTGACCTGTACTCGTCGACCAAGGCCTGGTCTCCTGTGATAAAAGCAACATTTCCCAGTATACTAGCGAGATGGTAGCCTTTCTTTAAATAGAACGTGAGGTCGTCTTTCATTATGTTGGTCATATTGCTTGGTGTGTGGATGAGTTCGCTTGTTCCTGTGCTGTTTCTACCCCTGCCCAATGGAGTCTTACATGCATGTGGCATGGCTCCATCGAACGCAAAACCGCGAGGTGTTATAGAGTCATAGAACCAGCTGTCCAGTGGGTTGTGTGAGTAGAAATCATTAAGAGACTTAATCCCCATTGCCGGAAGAATTGTTTCTCCGAGATTGATCACTTTAAGATGCAGATAATGAGTGAGGTTGCGGAAATAACTAGCATTATGCTTGGTTTCTACCTCTACCAAAATGGCAAACTCTAGATCAGAGTATGGTGTTACCAATCCTGTGGCTTGTGAACCCAGACCTATCATGGCGTACTTACAGGGAGGGGGGCCCATAACCTCTATGCATTCATCTACAAGGTAAGATATGAACTTTTTACGCTGATCAACAAGTGCCTGAAACAATGTTTTGATCGCTTCCACTCTCTTCATCTCTATCTCTTTTATTTTTGGGTCCTCGTCATCAAGGCTATATGGGTCTATCTCTTGTTCTATTCTTTTGATCTCCTTTTCTACATAGTCCCTATCAGTCGTCAACATCGATTTGTGTCTCTCTGTATGGTCACTGTCTACCTTATGTTTGATCTTCAGGACTTCCTTCACAAATGCTTGAGTTATTTCTATGATTGCTTGCTCTATATCTTTTCTCCTTGCCCTTACCAGTGCTGCATTACAGAGTGCTGCAGCCTTGGTGAAATCACCCCCGTTCTTTGACTGAATTCCTCTCTTCAGATAGACCTCGCCCAACTTGTACAGGGGCTCTGCCTCCTTCTTGTGTCGACCTGTAAGTTCAAAATCATCAATCATGTATTTACTTCTTTGCTTTGGGAAGTAAGTCTTTGTTTGGAATGCTGTAATAATTTGATATCGTTAGTTGCGCACTGTGATTGTGATTCGATGAATTGACTTACGTTCTAAACTTACAAATCTATAGTCAACAGTGTTCCTATTTGAATATATTGTTGGCACGCCTATTTGACTATGACTATAATGTGTATAATACATATAGAGGTTGTATAGATTGTCTGGTTTGAGGTAAACATGGTTTTGTGTGTCGAAAAGAAACGAGTGTCTTGGACCATTTATTTAGTTAAGTGACGTTGGAGTTCTACTTACTAATAGGCTTACCGTTGACATGAACAGACTTGATCGCAGCTGCAAAGCTTTGTTCTGCTGTGTCCAGGTCCCCAGTCTGCAGGGCCCTGCAGCCATTCTGTAGATGTTCTTCGTATGTACTGTAAAGAAAGAAGATGCCATGACAAAAATTAAGGTTTGTAGTACAGCACACCTAAACTGATCAAAGTTTTAATTAACTTTGATATCAACTGTAATACAAAGTCTAAGAAATTAATTTAAAAAATAGTATGGAATTATCGTCATTAACAAATATGGTATTTTCGCATTCTTCATATAAAATAAAAGTACCTATTGGTATCTAGCTATGTTCTTTTCTTTCTCAGCTACATCTGTCACATGTTTGAAAGTCTTATGATGGGCCAAAGTAGATTTATTTAATTTCCATCAAAAAGTGATAGTTTTCATAACTCACTCGCTTATGATAATTAACCTATGCGGTTCCTTTTAAGCTGCTAATGGCTCCAAAAGTACCATTAATTCATTAACCCAAGTATCTACCACCAAGGGTCAATACAAAGTTCATACTGCAGTAAAGCAGCTCAGAAGTAGGTCAACAAATAAATCTTTATTTTGTTCTTGACGAGACCTTCCTAAATACCAAATATCATTAAAAGCCACCCACACCCAATTTATCTAGGTATACTTGCCTAAGGCTTATAAACAATGCAGGGAATTTACTATTAACAGTCATTTTCACTTCAAATACCAACGAGTAACTGTAAAAAAATGAAAGTAGACGACACTTACTTGTCATCCTCAATTCGTGTCGGGGTTTCAACTTTCTCCGGTTTCTTGACACTGGAAAGGTAAACAAAAATAGTATTTCTTTTATCATTTTATTATCTTATTATTCTACAAATTTTATAGACATTTGTATATCCCATAAGTAGTCAACATCGACAATAAAGAACCAAGAATCTATGCACCTACCTGTTTAACGTCCCGCCATTAATGTTGAAACTTGAGGGGTCAGTTGAGAACGGTCTTCTCACGTTTCTTTGTCGTTTCGCACGAGTTGGCCTCTATAAGAAAAGATAGACGGCCAATAATGATTAACAAGTGGGCAAACTTGTTATTGAACGCACTTCTTTTTATTCAATGTAGGACGAGGGCAATGTTACATTGGACTTAAGTTATTCCTAATTTTAACAGTGACACATATAAAGGACAGATAGAAGTTAGAGGTAGTAAATATAGCCGGGGGATATAAGGGCAGAGGGTTGTTAACATACTTAATCCACTGTGCCACAAACCCATTCCTTTCACTGCCCTATGGTTCCCCAATCAAAGTTAGGTACAAGTACTTCTACCATTTTTACACTCAGGTGAAGTGAGGAAGTTCATTTGAAGTTGCTTTTTCAAGGGCACAACCTGACACGATTTTGGACCTTGGTTGCTGGTGATTTTCATCCCCACTGGTGACCAAATCTCCCCTAGCCAGTTAGATGACAACTAGCGATTTCGCCCCAAACCCTTCTCCATCCAATTCTCCCTTTATTTGTCGCATATTTTTCCGAGTGCCGAAAATGTGGCCAAAGACATGAATATTCACGATTTTCAAACTGATACTACAACCCACCCCTTCTAGTCAGTGAAAAAATTCACCATAGTTCACATATCATTATATTAATACTTAAGCTATAAGTATATTCAAATTAAAAATAAAGAAAAATAAAAGAGGTGCATAATCTAAGAATTGCTTTAGTTAAAAAAAAACTCACCTTTGTACTTGTTTTTGCGATGTCCTGTCTAATTTTATCTGTGTACAGTAAACGGTGGACAATAACAAATGCTCCCTGTGAGTCGTTACCCCGCGCCAGTGCAGTATTGTACAGAGCAGTAGCTTTGGTCAAGTGTTTTGTGTCTCTAGTTTCTGTTCCTCTTTTCAGGTACACGTCACCGAGACTCTTGATCGCCTCTGTTTCTAGAATGTTATTCTCCATTACCATTCCTTCTACCACCAAGTTTGCGTATCCAACCAGCAAAAAGTCTGTGTTACCACTGGCAGCATGTCTCTTGTCCAGGTCTTGAAACTTTCTGGCCACATTTGCAGGTGTAGTCGTCCCTTTGTCTTCAGTTCGTTGTACCTTATTAGCATGTGACCCCTTTGACGACATCCCTTCTAAACGTCTCTCCGCGTATTTGTATCGGTGTTCTATACCTTCTCCCTGATCCCGATTTTGACACCGGACCACAGCAGCTATGTAAAGCGCCAAAGCCATGTTGAACTTTCCTACGTCCTTCCCGAGTCTTCCCTTCTCCAAGTTCACGTCGCCCAGACTTTTGAGCAGCTCCACTTCCGCCAGCCTGTCCTTGTCAGCCACGGCGTCAACCAGGGCACGGAGGTAGCCTGTCTCCGCACGGGCTAGTCCGTACCTCCTGCCCTTCGCGTCCGCCTCACGGAGTTTCTCACAGAGCCTCAACATGCCGGTGAAATTGTGCTACAATCCCTTAAACTCATATCCACGTACGAGCACGGGACTCCATCTTAGTTCTGCGTGCCTGACACGAACACAAACAGGTGTCAGGTTGCTCATGTAAACATTACGTCATCTTTCAGGTAAAAGCCTCTCAAACACGAGGTCGTGTAGCGCAATGGCGAGGTGTTTTGTTTAAAACCCAGTGGCTTAGGGTTCGAATCCTGTCATGCCAACAATCTTTGGCCCTTGGGAATCGGAAAGGACTTTAGCACGTTGTATCCCCACTTTCCTCGGATAGGACGTTAAATAAAGGTCCCGTATTTGAAGAGAGTCACACCTCCAGTGCTATAATGAACCAACCACACGTATCGGAACGTTTGGCTTCCTTCCTGGTGTGAGTGGATTAAACCTCAGTTCAGTTGGAATATGTATATACGTTACGTCCAGCATGCTGGTATCCTCAAAAACAAAAAAAAGGATATTCTTACACATATCAGGTAAGCTTCTTTTTTTGTGGTGGTAGTCAGAATTTTGCAACCTTTTAAGTATGCTTTATCGTTATTCGCTTCCCCTTAATAGCTTTGTTGGAATGACGAAGACGTAAAACTAAAGTACACCTGTTATTGACAGTCTAGTTCTTAAATATAATTTAATGGTTGCTTGATGCCAATCAACATCCCTTACTAACAGGGCGGTATTTGTGCGCACTCTGACAATACACCACTGTCATTGACACCACCTCGCTTTGTGCAAACCATGTCTGAGAACAAAAGAATTGTTTGAACCATATATTTGTTGCGTGAACAGGCAGCAAAGGCAGTGGTGTAATCATCCTTAACTCTTTCTGTTAGGTCTTGCCTTTCAACATGTAAGGGCTGTCTTGACTTATCACATTCACACACAGCAGCGTTAAAAGGTCATAGCTATTATCTATCGTATAATAAAGACAATCTATTGCAGGTAAGTCTGATATAGTGTTACGGCATACCAACACAAATATTCTATGTCATAGTGCCGTTGCAATGGCCTAGTGGGTAGAGTGTTCGCCTTGCATTCGGTAGGTCGTGAGTTCGATCCCCGGCCGAGTCATACCAAAGACTCTAAAAATGGTACATGCTTCTTTCTCTGCTAAGCACTCAGCACTAATGAGGAAGAGTATGGAAGTTAAACACACATCACTACCAGCGGACCAGCCCCCTGCTGTAGTGGCTTGCACATGTGTGGCCCAAGGGCTTCGAAGTGGGGATGGGCGCCACCCTACGCGTCTGTAGATGCATGGGCAAACTTTAACTTTTTTTTTTAATAGTACCTTTAGTCGGTCCAAGATAAATCCTGCGTAGCCTTTACAACATAGCTCAGAAATCAAAAAGGTCGACACAAAAATATTGCAGCCACCCAGAGATTGTGTCCCACGTGCAAAGAAGGTGCAGGCTGTTGAGGATGAATACCATTTTGTCATGGACTGTCCAATTTACATTGAAGACATTGAAAAGAACTAAATCAAATTGAATGCAGTCGATGAAGTGTAAATTATTACCTAAGACAAGCAGAGAGCAGTTTTATGTGCACGTGCTTATCTGATGTCCCGACATTTATTCAGTATACCTAGACCAATAAGGGAACCTCATGATATACAACTTTAAGTGTGAAAACATAAAAATATAGATCCAATATAGATCCTCACTCTGTCTCCTTTCAATATCGCATGTGTAGAAATAAAACTGAATGTAGTTTGTACGCAAAATTCTGGCTTTGTTTTGTATTGCACACTGTGTTTTCTTTTGATATTGCATAGACTAGAAACTTATCTGCTGTTTCAGTATTATATCAATGTTACTTTTCCCCCTGTCGCGATTGTTGTTAAGTACATGAATCAATGCAGTTAGTAGAATCCTTTTCAACCAGGGACACTTTCAAAGGCATGAAGACATACCTTCACAGTTCATCTTGTTCACGGAGAGAGAAGGACTAAAAGGTCGTTAACCCCACATGCTGTGTTGAAGGACATGCGAAATGCAACCTCCGGGTACATGTCACAAGGACGTTAGGGGTCTACAAGTTTTTCTCCGTTTTCCGCAAGCATAGATAGTATATTTTGCTTTCCTTTAATTCGAATGAAAATCCGTCTTATTTAGTAATAAGTGTTTCTCGTTGAATTGATCGAAAGTTATCAAAACTGTATCTTGAACATGATATGAGGATTCATTCTGCCAGTACGTACTGTTGGGTATCTACCAACTCGCACATTCATACACCCCAATCCAAATCTTTCCACACAAACACGTCAAAACACAAACAATGGCAACATTCACCCACAACACCATCACACGTTTCATGAATATACGTATACGTGTATAAGGTCTTTATATGTTGTACTCGGAATTGTTTCTAGCACGCATTTATCGTTTTCTCCTTATTCATTTTTTTTTATTTTCAAGGATAAATTTAGACTGCGTACCATCCGATTTGTACCGGGGCTCCTTAGGCTCAGGGTAGCGAGTGTAAGGCGCCCCGGTAGAAATCTGATGGTACCCAGGCTAGGATAAATTATAAGTCAGACACAGAAAAAACAGAGCCTCCCTAAATTATCAAACTACCATTGATTACCAGTCCACATAACGTCAGTCCACATAACGTTATATCATATACTTTTTTATTACCATGTCATTATATGGTCATTTCATCAATATTATGTAATTACATCGTATTGTTATATCATGCTCTTATTGTAACAGATTTATAAGAAAATACCATTATCCTATGACTTCTATATCATTGATACTTTTTTTTAAATTTCAAAATCAAATTAAACACGGAGTTCCACACGTTCTCCGAGGTTTCCCGTTACATATCTTATTACCAAATGCTGCCTCACCTACAACCACCTAGCATTGAACTTGATTTTCTAAGCTTAAACCTTTACATTTATATCTCAATATTTGCATGACATACCAACAAATCACATGACATGTCATCACAGTTCTTCTGTAATTGTATGTAACAAGCTGGTAAAACGTCTATATACATATATTAAAAGTACACATATATACAAACCAAACAACACTTGTAGCAAATGTTCTGATACACTATCTTGAAGCAAAATGGGAATGTTTACGGCTCATGCTCATTTTTTTTTTTATTTCACATCAAAGAAAAAAGAACATGTCTAATGGCAAAGGGTAAATAATGTTCATGGGAACTCAGAAAATCGCAATTTCTACCGTGAGTTTCCCTTTAATTGTGATTAATCGCCTATTTACAAGGAAGTTACTAATCGTAATGATTTACATACATAAAAAATGACGTTAAAAGAAAGAAAAAACAAATCACAGAATTCTTACCCTACACTAAAAGGGGTGATCAATACATCATCGACCCTAACCCAGAAACAAGGAACTGTTGTAATACTAGTAATTGTTTATTATCTCATAAAATGTCACAACTTTGTAGTGCACGCGACGCGCGCATTGGATTGAACAGTTTTCGTAATTTAAATTTTGACTTTTATTTGTAATTAAATTCTACGAGTGTCCTGGGGACCGACTCACATAGGTAATCACGTCTTTATTCCGACGTTATAAGGACTAGAGTCAGGCAAGCGTCTTTGTAGGTTGTGCATATGTAGTGGACGCATAGAATAGCTTGGAAGTTCCGAACGGTCTAAGGTCAACGGTTTTCAGTTAAAGTATTTTAGACTGCGTACTAACAGTTTGCTGAACGGGGAATGCGTACTCACAGGTTGGTCAAATGAAAGTCATATATGTGGTGACAAGGTCATCTCTAGTAATTCCAAGTGATTTAAATCCCCTCTCTTCCTGTGTGAGTCGTGTTTCTCGTGTAATGAAATCTACTTATTGAGACGTTGTCGAAATATTTAATTACCATTTACTTCTAATTTTCAGTGCAGCAAGTTGACCCGCAAGACTCAGGATTTAGCTCATTAAAATTTGTTGTTTTCTCTGGTTTATCTAACATAACAATGATTGAAAATAATGATCACAATGATTAGATCTTGGTAGACATGCATAAAATGTTTTATATTCAACAAGCATGCCTGATTTTTTTGGTTGTGCATTTTATTTTCGGATAAGGCTACTATTTATTGATCGTAATAAACCCTCGTACATTATTGAATCGTCAACGCATGTATGCAAAAAGCTTTAAAGCAAACTAAACATCGCCTAAATGTAACAGCAGTGAGGATCAAATACTGTCGATCACAGTGCCGTACATCCCATATCGCAACCGAACAGAAAATAAAACCCTTAACTTTCATTACAAACTCGTTACACTATTATAGTGCCAAGGTATGGTAAAATCATATCTTGATAGGAGAGGTCATTTACAGCTTCTATTGGTTGAAAAGTTTGTGCTAATTATTTATTTGAAGTTTTAATATACTGTTTTATTTGTTTGCTCAGAAGAAGATAGTTTACTGCATTTCCGTAATATCTGAGGTCTCTCCAAGCGACGCACAAATCGTTAAGCAAGGCGGCGGTTTCAGGATGTGCAGCGTCCTTATTATAGATACTCTGGAACATATGAAGTGTCAGTTCACAATAGCTTGCCGCCTTTAGGTGATCACCGAGGTTCAACCAGGCACGACCCAAGTTGTTAAATGAGGCGGCGATGTGAGGATGTTCAGTGTCCTCACCGTAGATACTCTGGTACATCTGTAGTGACTCTTCAAAATAAATGACGGCCTTCTCCTGATTACCAAGCTTGCCCCAGGTGTTACCTAATTGGTTAAGTGAGGCGGCGATGTCAGGATGTGCAGTGTCTTTACCAAGGATACTCCTCTCCATCTGTAGTGACTGCTCATAATAGCTGACCGCCTCTATGTGATCACCGAGGTTGTCCCATGTGTTACCCAAGTTGTTAAGTGAGGCGGCAATGACAGGATGAGCGGTGTCTTCCCCATAGATACTCCGCCACATATTTAATGACTTTTCACAATAATTTAACGCCTTTCTGTGATCACCGAGGTTATTCCAGGTGCTACCCAAGTTGTTAAGCGACTTGGCGATGTCAGGATGTGCAGTGTTCTCACCATAGATACCTTGCTTCATCTGAAGTGACTGCTCAAAATAGCCAGCAGCCTTTCTGTGATCACCAAGATTACTCCAGCTGATACCCAAGTTGCTAAGTGAGGACGCGATGTCAGGATGTGCAGTGTCCTCATCATAGATACTCCGATTCATCTGAACTGCCAGTTTATAATAGCTAACCGCCTTTCTGTGATCACCGAGATTGTCCCAGGTCCTACCCAAGTTGTTAAGTGACCTTGCGATGTCAGGATGCGCAGTGTCCTCCCCATAGATACTCCGCCACATCTTTAGTGACTTTTCACAATAATTTAACGCCTTTCTGTGATCACCGAGGTTATTCCAGGTGCTACCCAAGTTGTTAAGCGACTTGGCGATGTCAGGATGTGCAGTGTTCTTACCATAGATACCTTGCTTCATCTGAAGTGACTGCTCAAAATAGCCAGCAGCCTTTCTGTGATCACCGAGGTCATCCCACGTGGCACCCAAGTTGTTAAGAGAGTTTGCTATGTGAGGATGTGCATTGTCCTTACCATAGATACTTCGGTACATGTGTAGTGCCTGTTCAAAATAGCTAACCGCCTTTCTGCGATCACCAAGGTCGTAACAGGTAGTACCTAAGTTGATAAGTGATTGGGCGATGTCAGGATGCGCAGTGTCCTCACCATAGATAAACTGGTTCATCTGCAGTGACTGCTTATAATAGCTGATCGCCTTTCTGTGATCACCGACGTCTCCCCAGGTGTTACCTAAGTTGTTAAGTGATAAGGAGATGTCAGGATGTGCAGTGTTCTCCCCATAGATACTTTGGTACATCCGCAGTGACTGTTCATAATAGCTGGACGCCTTTCTGTAATCACCGAGGTCTCTCCAGGTGTTACCCAAGTTGATAAGCGAGTCGGCGATGCTTCGATGTGCAGTGTCCCATCCAAGGATACCCCGGTACATCTGTAGTGGCTGTTCATAATAACTGAACGCCCTTCTGTGATCGCCGAGGTCACTCCCGGTTTTACCTAAGTTGTTAAGTGTCATGGCGTTGACAGGATGCGCAGTGTCCTCCCCATATATAGTCCGCTTCATCCGTAGAGATTGTTCAAGATAGCTAACCGCCTTTCTGTGATCACCGAGTTTACAGCAGGTGTAACCTAAGCTGTTAAGTGAGTCGGCGATGTCTGGATGTGCAGTGTCCTCACCATAAATACTCCATATCATCTGAAGCGCCCGCTCGTAATAGTTTAAAGCCTTCTTGTGATCACCAAGAATATTCAAAGCACAAGCGAAGATATAAAGTGAGGCTGCAATATCCATGTGTGCAGTGGTTTGACCATATTTCAACAAATGATTTTGTAGCGTTATCTCCGCGCATGTCTTAAAGTTTTCGAAATTGCAGAGACTTTCATATACCTTTGCTTTTAGCTCTGAAGAATTGTCAAAGAATATTGATGGTTCTTTTAATTGCTGAGGGTCGGTTACCTGTGAAATGAAGTGCCTCAGGGGTCTTTCCGTGTAATAATATCTCATCAGCTGTTTTGTATTTGAGATGTAAAACACTTTCTGCACTTTCTCCTGAATGTCCGTATCAGTCGACATTGATGACAAGGCTGACAAATTTTCCACCTGACCACGATTGTTTATGTATGTCCGCAGCCTCAGTTCTGCTGAGATACTGACCAGCACCATCAAGTGGTGTGCGTTCTCACTACTGACGACTCCTCTGTACCTCAGCTTCTGAATAGTCTCCCAGATTGTGGTCGGTTGTATGTTATTAAGTAGAGCCAAAAGAGACACTGCAAGGCTCGAAAACCGATAGATTTCTTTCTTAACATTTAACAGTTCGGCAGTAAGGGGCTGAGTTTGGAACATTGATACATTATCAATCAGTAAAGTATTTGCCATTACCCGTAGAACATCCCCATTATTGTCTTGATGTTGCTGTGTCCATAACGACCTGTACTCATCGACCAAGCCCTGGTCTCCTGTGATGAAAGCCACATTTCCGAGTATGCTAGCGAGATGGTAGCCTTTCTTTAGATGGAACGTAATGTCGTCTGTCAATACGTTTGTCATATTGCTTGGTGTGTGGATGAGTTCGCTTGTTCCTGTGTTGTTTCTACCCCTGCCCAAGGGAGTCTTACATGCATGTGGCATGGCTCCATCGAAAGCAAAACCGCGCGGTGTTACAGAATCATAGTACCAGTTGGCCAGTGGGTCATTTGAATAGAAATCATTAAGAGATTTTATCCCCATGGCAGGGAGAATGGTCTCTCCCAGATTGATCACTTTCAGATGCAGATAATGGGTGAGGTTGCGGAAATAACTAGCATTATTCTCGCTTTCCTCCTGTACCAAAATGGCAAACTCCAGATCAGAGTATGGAGTTACCAACCCAGTGGCTTGTGAACCCAAACCTATCATGGCGTACTTACAGGGAGGGGGCCCCATTACCTCCATGCATTCATCTACAAGACCAGCTATGAATGTTTTACGCTGATCAACAAGTTTCTGAAACAATTCTTTGATCGCTTCCACTCTCTTCATCTCTACCTCTTTTATCTTTGGGTCATTTTCATCAATGCTATATGGATCTAACTCTTGTTCTATTCTTTTGATCTCCTTTTCTACATAGTCCCTATCAGCCTTCAACATCAATTTGTGTTTCTCTGTATCATTACTGTCTACCTTCTGTTCTATCTTTAGGACTTTATTCACAAATATTCCAGGTATTTCCTGGATTGTGTTCTTTACATATTCTCTTCCTGACCTTACCAGTGCTGCATTACAGAGTGCTACAGCCTTGGTGAAATCACCCCCGTTCTTTGACTGAATTCCTCTCTTCAGATAGACCTGGCCCAACTTGTACAGGGGCTCTGCCTCCTTCCTGTGTTGACCTGTAAGTTAGAAATCATCAATTGCAATTATTTTCATTTGCTCTCAATTAAGAATTAAGAATTAAATTAAGCATTAACTTTGATGCTAAACCTTACATGATTATTAAACCCTTGATGTGCTTTTATCTCACTCCTTTTTGTGTTGTCCTATACGTTAAAAAATCATCAATTATAGTTAAATGTATATTGCGTTTCTGAAAGCAAATCTTTGGAATGCTATTAAAATATTTCTATTTGCGAACTATTGTAAGTTAATGGTATGAATATGATATGAAGTAAGGGTTAATGACCCACCTGTTCCTCGGTGTATATGGTGTGATAATCCCTGGTCCTTTGCTATAACCGCTGAATAAGCAAATGACCAGGCGTTATGACACATATACACCAAGGAACAGGTAGGTTTTTATCATAAAGCGTACACAAAGTTGTAAATTCATGTATGACGCATAGATCCCTTCACACTATACGTGTGATTTCCTTTTTAGAATTTCTAAAAATTCACATTTGTCCTTTTGTCCAAAAGGATATTGCATTTTGAATCCAAAATTTCCACAGAAAATATTCGAAAAATTGCTGTCTCGGCATGTCAAGCCTTTTCAAAATTCTACTGTGTTGTATACACATGGTGTTGATTCAAATTCTGACCAATCAGACGGAGCGATACACACCGGGCTGGCCGAAATCTATGTGTTATGGCGTCATAACCAACATTAAACGGGGCCTTCTGGCTATATGATAATAATATGAAAAGAATATAAAGAAATCACTGGTTTGCAGTAATCATAAGTTTGTGTGTCGACAAGAACAAAGAATCTTGAACCATACTTAGACTCACCGTCGACATGAACGGACTTGAGCGCAGCTGCAAAGCTTTGTTCTGCTGTGTCCAGGTCTCCAGTCTGCAGGGCCCTGTAGCCTTCCTGTAGACGTTCTTTGTATGTACTGTGAAGAAAAGTCATCATTACATAAATCTTTAAATGTACCCATTTTCAAGTCGTATCTAGTAGTACAGCGCATCTGAGCTATAAGATTTAACCTTATTCAGACCGGGCTTTTTCGGTCAATCTGGGATGGGAGGTATTGGCTTTTGAGGCCCATCTCTTATGATGTAGACATAACATATGGAAATTTTCAGAAATTTGACGATATAATGACGTAAAATGACGTTGATTGTATTGGCTAGAACCATGGAAAAGTCACATTTCCTGTCAGCTCACAAATTGGACGGATGTGTCCTAATCCCTCACGACCTCCCTCATCGGTGCCTGACTCCCCCATCCCCCTCCCCCTATATCACTCATTCGCCGTTGCCACTTGTCAAGAACGGTGATGGTGCGCACGTCATTTCTATTCCCGTGCCTGCCAAGTTTGTGAATAAACAGGAAACTTAGTTCTCTTTAGAGTTTACAAACAAGAGAAGGGGTATTTCCAGATAACTAAAATAAAGTATGCTACAAAATTTAACAGCAAGTGTGGATTGCAGACTTATAATGTTTGTTACGACTTGTGTTGCCAATTGTAATATATATAAATAATTCATATCCGCTAGGTGGCGCGCTACCAAACACCGGTTTGTTTTGGGGCTCTGATACTTGGGTCTACAAAAACGTATTTTTGAGTGCTTTTAAGTGAACATCAGTCTTCAATCGTCAAGTGGGGGTATTGCCTGAAGTACTTGAAGCGTATAGGACCAAAAATCGTTGCAAATTGACGTCCTGTTGCTCAGATTTCGTTAAAATTCTCCAACCGTTTGTCTGTGTGGGAGGGCAGCCTGGCTTCCCGCCTTTGTTCTGCTCCAAGTGACGCTGGTTTCCTGGATCTACTGTTCGGGATCAAGAACGCAGAAAAATGGCCTTTACCTCACAACTTTGCTTGGATCTAAAAGCCAAGATTCTACAACGATTGTCCGCTTTTGAACGCCATCAAAACAACCCGGCATGGCAGGCTGATAGGATTTGCCGAATAGTGCCTAATAACAACCCCACCACCACGGAAG
>NC_049993.1:1812122-1815114 GCF_000003815.2 Branchiostoma floridae | reverse complement strand
CGCTTTACCTTGATAAAGGATTTGGTAGCCCCTGTTTAATTCATTCAAACATGGCGACCTGTCGAGAGAACTCGGTGACTGTATACGTCCTAACCTGGACTCCTGCATGCTCAGCCAAACAAGTGACAGTAACGATACACAGTCATTCGTTGAGGACAATGATATAGTTAATGACCCACCCCAAAATGACAAGGTAGCGCGACCACCATATCACCTAGATCCTTGCACTCCCAATCAAACAGGAGATAAGGAATTTTCTGTGAGTACAATGAACTCGAACTCCTGCCTTCTGTGTGACCATGGGGCGTGCGAATCGTGTAAATCTCTCCCCGAAGATGTAAAGAGATTAACACTCACGATACAGCAAATTCGGGCAGAGTTAAAGACACTGACAGACAACAAAAACTGTGAAACTAATGCACTTAACGCAAGTGAAGACCTAATCGCGGAAGTGCAGCGACTCCGTGATGAAAATGCCTCACTCTTACGAATCATCGAGGAGTTAACCCAACAACGACAACAACCACAACAAGAGCCTGGCGACTGGGAAACGTCTAGGAAAAGATGCACTCAAAGGAATGTGGAAGTAAACAAACCTCCACAAGAGACAATCATAACGTCAAACAGATTCTCCCCACTGTCCACACGAGGCAGAGATGATGTTGACTCTCTTCAGGAATGTGTTATGTCTCAAACAGAAACCAAATAGTGCCCGATCGCCCAACAGATTGGGCTTTACAGGAAACGTCAGCAAGCCAGGTAATACAACACCACTGCACCAGAAAAGATAGCCATCATCGGGGACTCCATGATAAAGCACCTCAAAGGCAAGAAGATGTCCAGAAGAAATAACGTCAAGTGTTACACCCACCGTGGAGCCCGCCTAGAACAGCTGATCCCTTCTGCACAAAGAATTGTCCGGAATGAAAACCCTACCACAATCATTGTCCACGCAGGAAGCAACAACAACAACGAGCCTGCTCACCTAGCAACACAGAAAGCCTACCACCTGGCATCGGCACTTAATCAATCTGGCGCGAAAAACATCGCGGTGTCAGGTGTGATCATGCGGGCCAATGGTGATATAGGTTTGGACCCGCCAAGTCAACATAGGCATGCAGCAAATGTGCGACAGGAACGGCTGGCATTTCATCGACAATAGCAATATCAGACTGCATCACATCTGCCATGACGGAGTTCACCTGAATGGACAAGGAACTATCCAACTTGCAAAAAACTTTATAAGCTTCTTGCACGGTGATCGCCCAACGAGAGTTCGCACCGGAGTATCCTTTGCAGACGCCTTGAGAGCCCCGCCATCGATGCCGCGGGGTTTTCTAGGAAGAAGTCCCCCCTGGAGACTGTTGTAGCGAAACAGGTTAAATCCTTACCATCGTTTTTACTATGCAATGCACGATCCCTTGTAAACAAACTCGATGATTTGTCTGATACTATGGCCGGCCATAATATTGATGTAGGTGTTGTAACAGAAACATGGTATACACCTAGTCACCCTGTAGAATGTACTAATATAGAAGGGTACACACTATTTTCTCGTTGTCGCACTACTGGCAGCCGTGGCGGGGGCATTGCCATTTATGTACGAGAGAGTATACCCGCCGAAATTATTGATTTTATCGTAACACCAACAGAGCTTGAGTGTCTATGGGTAATAGCTAAACCATATTGGACACCAAGGCACATTACAAACTTAGCTATCTGTGTTGTTTATAACCCCCCAAGTAGTCCGTACGAGGATATGTTAGAACAACACTTGCTCGATAGTATTGACAAGATTGGCACTAAATACCCACATGTGGGAATTTGTGTGATGGGAGATTTCAACAGATTTAGAATCACAAACCTTACGAACGGAAGCCAGCTCGAACAGTTAGTTAAACAGCCCACTAGAGGTGAAGCTGTACTCGATTTGATAATATCTAATCTAAAGGCTTTCTATAAAAGCCCCTGTATTGAAGAGCCCCTTGGCCTTAGTGACCACAATACCGTCATTTGGATGCCCTTAGACCATAAACCCCTTAACAGGAAATCAACGTCCACCTTTCGCCAAATGAGAGACTCCAACATCCGCTCGTTCGGACGCTGGATCTCCACGTACACGTGGACCGAAGTCTTCAATGCTCCTGATACCCAGAGCAAAGTAGACAACTTCTATTCCATCTTACAAGCCCAAATAGAAAGTCATTTTCCTTTTAAAACAATCATCAAGCATAACACTGACAAAGCGTGGATGAACCCCCAAATCAAAACCATGATTAAAAGGCGTCAAAGAGCCTTTCACGGAGGAAACTGGCCATTATACAGAAACCTACGAAATAAAGTTATTCGTTTATGTTCTAAGGCTAAAAAGCAACATTATGTTTCAACTAGAGTTCCTCGAACACATATCTTCGCCAAATAAACAATTTCTATGGAAGATCGTTCTTTTTGAATGATTAATGTGTATAAGTCCATATGTTATCTAGTCACATGTAGTGGTTGGTTGGATTATGAACATTGTGAGTAGATTAGTCTATTCTGTTGGTGTACATAATGCAGCAATTTTTTGGCAATGTGAATGAATGTCTTTGCATAATCAGAACAATTTGTACAGGTATGAGGTTACTGTTCTATTTTGTGTTGTCATAATTACTTTCGGAGAGCTGGTTATGTTTTGGGTAGCGTTTGTATGTATGTTTGTATGTATGTATGTATGTATGTATGTATGTATGTATGTAGAAACCAGCAAATTGAAGACCGGCTGAATGGATTGAAGTGATATTTGGTATGTGGGTAGGTCTTGGAAACCTGGAAACCACAGGAAGTCACGCCGATAATTGCATTCGTCACTCACCAAACCCCGGCCACTGTTGTTCCTTCCAATTTACGGAACTTTTTAACTCACCAAGGGTCATCTAAGGGCCATATGTAAGGATTGCTACGACCCCCGCCTTGGTGAACGTTTGTTCAATCTCATGAAAAAGAAAGTAAA
>NC_049993.1:1801559-1804907 GCF_000003815.2 Branchiostoma floridae | reverse complement strand
TGTATTATATTAAGCATCACGTAACCTATCCACATACCAAAAACCATAACAATCCGTCAACCCCTTATTTAGTTATTCCCTTTAAAAGCCTGACACCTAAGTCTAAACCTGTCCTGCAGTTCCAAAATAAGCCGCTAGGGGGCCCAAACCTATACCACTTATTTACAGCATCAAGAGCTGTCTACCACTTCATGGCCGCAGCATGTCCAGAACTCGAGATATCAAACCAGGAAGTTCTGCTGCAGTACCGTAGTAGGCCACTAGGAGGCCAAAAATCTTATCGTTTCCAGGTCTAAACAAGACCTACCCAAATACCGAATATCAATACAATCCATCCAGGCGTTCTTTAGCTATGGTCACAGGTCTTCTACAACCGGCACACACATACAAACGCTACCCAAAATATAACTTTCTTGGCGAAGGTAACTATCACATCGCTATCTCACAACCCCCACATGTTTTAAGCTCAAACAATGCTTGTTTCACACATCAGTTTGTATTTTTGAAACAAAGATATTAAGGGTGAAGAAGGCCACCAAACTTTCCAAACTCCTGGACACATAAACCACGAACGAACCCCGAAGTGATTTCCAGGACTCACAGGTCATTTTCCGAGAAACATATTTCAACAATCTTTTATCCCCTATTTCAAATGTTTACATTTCCATTACCACCATACTACAAAATACAATTCGGGTACGCCTGAAGTCCTAGGCTTTTCTCAATTTTGCACGGCTATCAATCAAAAATCACCTTGCGCGAATACGGAAAAAACTGCTCTGCACGCGTATATCAGTATGTGTCCTGCGACTGGAAAGCTTACCCGTGGAGGTAATGGTACAGTCCGGCATGATGCAACTACGCACGCGCGGACTTTTGACATTCCTGACATTGTACAGTTTTTGGAATACTTTGCAAACGGTTGCACACTATACTATTAAGCTCGCCCATCAGGCGTCGCTAAAAAGAGAATCCGATTAAGGAACACACACACGCACGCACGCACACACATACGCACACACATGCACGCACACACATGCACGCACACACACACAGAGTCACATAAACACGCACACACCCAAATACATATGCACATACACACACACACACACACACATACACACATACGCACAAGCACACATACGAACACACACACAAACATGCACACAGACAGAAAGGAACACCAACAAACACATACACATAGACACACACACATTGAAATGCGAATGCTAATAGAAAAAAAAAACTTGCTTGTTTGCGGATGACTAGTATGATTGAATATTGAAAGCAGGAAACATACAAGCACACAAATCTTATGACACTAATAAAAAGTCCGTCTTCTGAACAGCACCTCCATGGATCACGAACGTCGCCTAGCAGTGTTTGTTAGAACTGCAACAGTTTAACGAGTTGTCCTAATGAAGTGTACATTGCTGTACACGTTTGTCAAAGTTCTAGAAATGTACGTAATGTTATATAATGTTACATAGTGCCAACAACAGACGGAATCTCGTTGTGTGACCAAGGAACTTCGCGATGGATCCAGTATTACCTGAGATATAGATTCAAACCACACTGAGGAGATCTCTGAGACTGAAGCTTTCTTCACACTGTACTTTTGCTATCACTTGTTGGGTGACGCTTTTGAGCCACGGACATATGGGTAAGAAACGGAATTTAAATTGAGCCACGGATATCACAGTGAGAATTTAATTTAAGGGGTTTTGCACAAATTATTAAGGCCTGATGATTGGGCATTACTTAGTGTGTACACTAATGATAAAATGGGTAAAATCAAAATGCTGTACATGGTTTCTATAGTTTTCGACCCCCGTGATCGTAGTCTGTCCGATACATTAATGTCTCTTGAGAGTAATCAAGCACATTCAATCGTTAAGAACTGATAGCTGGATATTAACGACTGTTTACTCAGTAATGTTTAAAAAAAAACAGACAAAAAATGACAATTCTAAACACTGTGTTTCCCGTAAGGAGAGAGCCTATAGTTTACCCCCCCCCCGTACAATGGTACATTCCGTCCCTGATGATTTGACGTTGGTGACCAGCGTTTCATGGCCGTTCCCTTAAGCGTGCTCCTCTCTCAGAGCGGTCGGTCATACAGATGTAAACGCTACAGATATTCATTGACACGAAGGAACACTAAGTCCACCATGCATTGCATTTTATGGCTTTTGAGGCAAAAAGAATTGAAGTAGAAAGAATTCTCTTATATCCTATATTTTACCAACCTGATGAAACTTTTTTCGGGCATATAAACATGTCCATATAGCCAGGCATTAGCCACTAAATCGGTGGGTACATTTCTAAACTTATTGTAAAGTCCAAAATGTTAATATTTGAACTTTGTTGCAAATTGTAGACAAAAATCTTCTCGGAAAATGTAGTAAGTACCAACTGCTATTTCTGAAATTTCCTAGCGACAGTTAACGTTAGCTCACCTTTATCCGCGGGGTAACCTATATCCGTTGTTGTTGAAAGCAGGGAATTTGGGGATGTGAAATAGTCGGACGGTCTTTTCAAACAGCAAAATTTAGGAAAAAAATGCAGTCTTTAAACCAGCGTCCGTAGGCTTGACATTCCTAAATACCCTGTTGAATACAACGGGTATAGGTTACCCCACGGATAAAGGTGAACTACTGTTACTTCCGCTGTGTCGTGAACCCGCTATATGACGAACAAGTGGCATATTTCTGGTGATGAATTGGTTTATTCAAACTTTTAAACATTGTGGTAATGCAGCCAGCAAGATACAGATAGTGAGCCGACATGGATCTTCAGAATACAATACATATACACATGGACAATGGCAAATACATTTGTATATAACTCTAAAATCAACCATATCTACAA
This sequence comes from Branchiostoma floridae, assembly GCF_000003815.2. Lineage (NCBI taxonomy): Eukaryota > Metazoa > Chordata > Leptocardii > Amphioxiformes > Branchiostomatidae > Branchiostoma > Branchiostoma floridae. The sequence continues at coordinate 1,802,036 of NC_049993.1, read as the reverse complement.
TACCTTGCTATCGTCTACAATTAAAAATTGCTTTAAAAATTCTATTTGCTGTTTGTTTCGCAATGATTTCTAATCATTAGCAATGATTCTAATCAAATTAGAATTTCCAGTTGAACTGAGGTGTGCGAGAAGAAGTGATAACATAAGTTCTAATGGTAGAATATGGGAAGCTAATAGATTCCGTTTTTAAGGCAGCGTGAGAAGGCACACTTTTCCAAGTTGGGATGAAAAATGGTACGAACGTAGTTCTATGTTGAGGTTAGCATTCGGTGCAAACAATCCTCGTCTTTTCATTTTAGGACTAGCGGTCTTATATCTCATCTTCTTTCTCACTGTTAATACTACCACCCTGCTGGATTCCGTCGCCATTTTGACCTTGGGATGGCCCCGCGGCCCAAGGTTGCTCCTTTCCGCTCCCGAAGACTCCAAAGATGATGGCGATCGCCGCAAACACGCAGGCATCATCAGGACTACGTT
>NC_049993.1:1800512-1801453 GCF_000003815.2 Branchiostoma floridae | reverse complement strand
TTGGCAGTTGGATCGTTGTTCCGGAAATTCTCATTACAAAAACGTGTTAATTTTTCCCCTGGGAGTTGTTCCCCCTTCAAAAAGCTTTTTTTAATAATGGTAACATCCATGGGATATTCCGGCCGGTTCCCTGTATTTCTCAAGCAATGTTAATTGGGAAATGATTAACGCATCATTTTCTCCAGTTACATGTGGGTGTTACAGCTTACCTTGGCCACTTCTTCCGTGTATATTATTTTGTCTCTCTGGTCCTGCTAAAAACATAATATCGTAATTGGAACACACCGCGGAATTGCACGGAGAACGGGCGCGTGGTTGGAAGGGGGTGCAATAATACCGGCCGAACGAAACACGGCACAATTAACTGCCGCTATGTACCTTTATACATCCTCTGTTGTTCCTTCCTTTCCTGTTAGTAGTTGCACAAAACAAAAACCTGCATGAGCATACAAAAAGTCATGAGAAAATGGGTGTATACTGACAAGAATTTTCATTTAATTTTGGTCCGTCACAACCGCTATGACGTAAAACTTTACTGCTGGCGTAGCATTAAAAATGGCAGGAAAATGGCGGCGTACGTTCAATTTGACCCAACCAGCCGTAGATCCGGGCGATAATGCAACGGTTCCTCACACTTTTACACGAGTTGTAGGTCACCAAAAGAAATTCAAGATTGCTGTTGAATCATGCTCGTCTTGTGCCGTGAGCACATGTGATTATTATCTACAAATCTGGCGATGAACGTGACAGTGTGTTTGTCCCACGACGAGCTCGCCTGCCCCGAAAATGAACTGAAAACTTTTGGCCTTGTTGTCTTCGGATGCATTGTTATCGATGCTTTGTAAATGATGTATTGGACACCTAGATGTCTGAAGTGTGCATACCTCAGAAACAACTATTGTTGCATGTGTAGATCTCTTTAGATTCCATTATTTTCTATC
>NC_049993.1:1759654-1799448 GCF_000003815.2 Branchiostoma floridae | reverse complement strand
CGTTACATGTCATTGAGTTCATTTCATTATGAACAAAAATACCGTGAGCTCGATCATGCTCCAAAACGCACGGCAGCCACAATAAGATCCAAGGGGCATCATCAGAAATTGGAAAGAAGAAGAAGAAAAGAAAAGAAATGAAAAACTAACCAACATGGCTCCTGCTTGCAGTGCATAAATGTAGCATTATAGCCCTTTTTAAGGCCTTAGGGCAGCGAGTTGTTATCTACTGTGTCCAGGGCACAGTATTTATTGGCGGAGCCCGACCCTCTTCTCTCATCACTTTTTACCACACACGAAGGGCAAAAGCATGGCAAACGTATGGCAAAATGTGAACCAAGACCTTGAACTCTCGGTTCAAGGTTAAAAAAAAACGAAAAGAACATACCCGCTACCCTCGCTGCAGAACATCCAAAGCTAACGGCAACGAAACAGGCTGCCACAGCAAAGTTGGTGGTAAAGGCTGCCACGACAAGGCATCCAGAAACGCATAAACAAGCTGTAGGTAAAGAAAAATCTTCCATAACATTTAAAAGAACATTTATCAAGTTCTAAATTTTGATAGTTTCAGCTTCTACATTTTTGTTTTTTCTCTTCATTTATCATAGAATGTTTTTTTTACAAATTTGAACTAATATCAATACCGAAGCAAATCTTCAAAATTAGGCTTTTTGGATTCAAAGAAGCAAAATCAACGCTTTAAGAATATGAAATATCATGTTTTGTGTAATATCTGGGTCATGGGCCAGGTTGTCATAACTGAGTTTTTTACTCATCGGGTTTACAGATGCTGTATTAGTAGATCTCTTAGCTTCTATCGCATTTCTTAATAACTCTGTAGTTGGTATAATAATATGCCGCCTAAGAAGCCAGCAGTGTATATAAGTAGGCTGGGGTTTTGGTGTTTAGCTGGACGTGATAAGCCTATCACAATATCTCTGTGTGACGTGACACGCGCTTCGTTGCAAAAGATTAGTAAGGATCGTATGGTTTCCGTAAGGATCGTATGGTTACTTAGCCACCCTTGATCACTACAACATTTAATGCTAGTTCACTTTAATCCATGGGGTAACCTAGATTCGTTGTTTAAAAAAAAAACTGGGTATTTAGAGATTTCAGGTCAACGATGTAGGTTTCAAATATCAGAATTTTCTAAATACTGCAATGTGAAACTACCTTCCACCTACTTAACCCTATCCAGACCGGGCTTTTTTGGGATACCTGGGACCGGGGAGGGGGCTCTTTTGACCCCCCCTTCGTAATTTCAAAACGGCTTGGGTTATGATCACCAAATTTGGAGGGGATAATGTACTGGTACAGTTTGATATTTTCTGTAAGTTTGATATCGTTATAACGTAATATGACGTAATTATGACGTCATAATGTCATATTTTTGGCTAAAATCGTCTATATATGAAACTTCCGCTATACTTCAAGGTATTAAAGAAAAAGATGACTATAAAGGTTATCATATTGGTGTTCAAGTCTGCCAAGTCGTTTGTTGACAATGACTACGACACTGACGCCAATATGACGTCAGAAAATGACGTCATTTGTCCGCCATCTTGGATCGACAAGCTTGAATTTTCTAAAATACGATTTTTCCACATATAACCCCAAAACCAAATGGAAGTGGACTTAAAAGGTTCAAATGATTGTGTTTTGTAAGAAAATGAATTTGAGTAAAAATAACATGTATTTATCGTTGAAAATGGCATTGTCCGCCATCTTGGATTTTGACCCATGACGTCATCAAATTAGCATAAATTATGAATAATTGATTATAAATGTAACTTAAAATTACACAGGATCTTAATGATATAGATAAACAAGTTTGGTTTAGCAATAAAACTATGAAATTCCACAATTCAAACTGAAATTAGCAAATTTGGTAAAATATGCCCTTCAGAAACCCGTTGCCATGGCAACACAAAAAATTGCAAACAAAATTTTTTTTCGCAAAATTTTTCCTAACAATATTTTAGGAAAAGTCACCATGTTTCGTAGTCCTAGCACACTTCGTTCGGCAGTTATAAGACGTCAAAGTTGGCGCGGGCACTTTTAGCCCCCCCCCCCCGTCTGGATAGGGTTAACGATCCCCAAATACAATATTTCTACATACAACGTATAAAGGTTACCCTACGGATGAAGGTAACCTAATGATAAAGCATACCAGTGACAGCCATGGCCTTTCGCGCGACAGTTGTTGTGACATACTTGCAGAGGAAGTTTCCAAACAGAGCGAACAGCTGCTCTAAAGCTGCAAATGCTAGTATTGGAATTCCAGCTAGCATTCCAGCCTGAGTTTGAAAAAAAAATCACTAGTGAAGTAAAGTAATTGTAATGCTGACCTTTACTCCGATAGTCTATAAATGAAATTATCATCATCATCATCATCATCATTACCATGATTATAATCTTTCTCATCACCATCTTCATCAGTCACATTGCTGATCAGTCGTAGGGGAATTATGGATATCTTAAATAGTCTATGTAATCACAAATTTGTTAGTGATGATTCAGTTAGTCTGTGAAATCGCTCTCTGAATATTCTTTATTTGCTTTGGTGAAAGATGGAAGATGGCATTCGAGACTTGCTAAGAGATGAGACAGTAGAACAAAATGCTCACTGCGACAGTAATACTGTTAATTTTGTAATCATGTTAATCATAATGATATCAGGTTTTTTCAACTATAGAATTGAAAATAAAAGGTTGTGTAACCAAGAAGACTTTGCTAAAGAAATATTTTAAATTTTCTTCTTAAAAAGTTAAATTCTATAGTTATTTATGAAATCTAGTTGTTTAAGAAAAAAATATAATTCATGAAAGCATGTTACATCTGATATCAATATGATTTAAATGATTTTTAAATTAACAGTATTACTGAGTATTTTGTTCCACTGCCTCATTTCTAATGAATTTCGAATACCACCTTCCATTTTTCACCAAAGCAAATAAATATTTAGAGAGAGAGTTTCGAGACTAACTGAATCATCACTAATAAATTTGTGATTACATAGACTATTTGATCTACCAACCTGATGAAACTAATCACGGGATAAAATATTTTTGTTGAAGGTAATGAGGTTGGCTAAATTGGAATTTTGTCCTTCCATTGTTTTCTCATTAATGAATTAGGAAAGAATGAAGCCGTAACGTGTATTGATAAATGGGAATGAAATAATTCTAAATCTGATTTTTTTGGCCATATTGATGACGTCATCAGGCTTTATTGCTCCTTATATAATTTTTTATGACAAAATACACTTTGGTACATACCATTGCAATAAAACTATGTTTTTCATGTGCATAATGATGAAAGCTACAAACTCACTGTTGCGCAAATTGATATCTAATAACGAACTGTGGTTATTAGAAAATGATTCTTTTAATTAGATGAAAACAAATATTTTCTAATTACTACAAATCATTAGTAGTTATTCATGCTTCTCACCAGTTCGACCTTCGTGCCAAAGCCTTGGTTGAAGTAGAGTGGAAGCAAGTTTGGGTCCCAAGTGTAAGACAACACGTGTAATAGAATTAAGGCCCAAACAGCCCCTGATGTCAAGATACGGCAAAACGGGACGCTTTTCTGTAGAGCAGAAAAAAAAGTCTCATAATTCAATAGTCATTTGATGATCTAAAACGTTTCCATGTTATGTTGTGTAGGAACTACATGTAAATCATTAAGTCTATTTGAATTTTATCTTAAGATCTTCTAACACTTTTCAATACCTACATAATTGAAAAGAAATACGTAAGGAGGATTCATTAAAAGGTTGTATAGGTCTGGGCTATTGTCAAATTTGATGACGCTTTTAAAAAGTTTTTTTCGATACATCCAAATAATAAATATAAAATGATTACAGATAACAAAAGGGAGTATTGGAAGAGGATTCACTCGTTGAAAAAGAACACAGTTTAAGCTTGAGCAACTATATATTCTAAATGAAATACAAACTAGAGTTCGGCGACCTCATACCTCCATGAAAATTTAGAGCTTTCCTAAATTTAATGAAATTGACTAACACATAGACATAATTTATGCATGGTGTTGTTCATCATTGACTAACGTACACATGTCACAATTATAAAATTCCCATTATTAATCATAAAGCGGTTTTGCAATTTTTACATAAATTATGCAAATAAGCTCCTCATTACCATATTTGGTATCTGCTTATACTCCACCTATCATAATTAACATGTGTTACATTTATTGAAGTCCAGTTATTGACAACAATGGAATTATACAATTTCCTCATTAATTATGCAAATTAAGTCCTCATTTGCATAACATGTTTATCATTATGAACATCTTTGTCTAAGGTACCCGCATGCCTAATATGATGCCAATATGTCAATCCTTTCTGCAGTTATCCGCTTTGGAGTGTCTTGACAAAAACGCCCCTGCAGTCCCACAATTAACTGTTAGAGGGCTGAAACTTTCTCCACTTGGTCATGGCACTAAAAGCTATCTACCATTTAAATGTCAAGACCATAGCATGTCTGAAACAAGAGATACATTGAAAAAAACTGCTATGATATAATATTCTCATTAATTATGCAAATGTACTCCAATTTTGCATAATTAGTATCTTATCTTGTACAACATTGTCGAAGGCACCTACATACCAAAAATCATGAAAATTCGTTGTTCCCTTCTTGAGTTATCGTCTTCAGAAGTTTTTGACAAAAATGCCCCTGCTGTCCCAAAAGTAGACGCTAGGGGGCCCAAACTTATGTCATTTCTTTCTGAGCACAAGAGCTATCTAATACTTAAAAATTGTGGCCATAGCTTGTTCAGAACACCAAGATAGCAAAACCGGAAGTTGCACTGCAGTACCAAGGGGAGCCGCTAGGGGGCCCAAAATCTAATCATTTCCAGCTTTTATCACACACTACCAGCACACCAAGTATGAAACCAATCCACCCAGCCGTTCTTGAGTTATTTTGTTTACACACACACACACACAAACACACACACAAACGCGGGGTAAAATATAACCTCCATTCCATTACATTTCATGGAGGGAATCAAGAACACCATTCTGTTCAATATGAAGAATGAGAAAATAAACGTGGATTCATTTCCAAAGTAGTAAGCTATGGAATTTTTTTGAAAGCAATAACTTTTCTCAAATTGCCTGACCACACTTGCTTGAGTAACTAATAGCGCAATATCTAAAATGGAAAGTATTATTAAGTTAATATTGAAGCCAATGGTGGTCGCTTAGTAAAACTAACAGTATACCATATCAAAATATGCCACCGAGTGAGCAAGGAAAGCGGACATGCTTTTGATTAGCCTTGGTTATACCACAGGTGTCTGTTTTTCTTTTTTTCTATTTGCTTTTAGACAGCCGAGGACCATGTGGCACTGCACTCAAGTTTTTGTAACTTATATCAACCGTACATACAGAAGGTAAAGGTAGTCTTTTACCTCCCCGACCGAAGTCAAGTACTCATTTTTTACACCTGGGTAAACTTAGGAAGGTCGTGTAAAGTGCCTTTCCCAAGGGCACAGCGTCGGGGGCACGGCGGGGATCGAACTCAGGACCTATAGATTCCGAGCCGAACGCTCTACCAGTTATGCTACGCCCGACGCCATCAGGAGTCTGGTTGCTGTCTGCTAAGGCTAACGCCTAATGACCAAGCCGGGACCCATAGGGAAACGAAATATGGAAATATATACATACTAGAAAGGCCGACATTTGCTTAAGAGCAAATACAGCATATTTCAGCCATACCCTTTCCCACGCAACATTGGACTGTTCCAAATCACCCCTGCGCAAAAATGGAACATCCTCTTAACAGTACATTATCCCCCAAAGTGGACTGGTATTGTGAATTGATTCCAGGTAAAAACAGAGCTTGCTTCTATTTTTCAGAAAATGACAATAATCACACCTTCCATTCAGAAAATTTTCATCATGACTGAAAATTGTTGAATGACTTCATGTAATGTCATTAACAATTTTCAGTACGATAACTAGGTGTAAGTTTAAAAAAGTATAAGCTCCTTGTGATGTGGGTACATTTATTATTGCAGTGAACTTTTTTTATTCAAGTAGGGCATACGATTTAATAATTATCAAGCAGGTGCAGGTACTGTAGGAGCGTTTGTTTTCTTCAAGCTGTAAAACTGTTAAACTGTTTTACTTTGTATGCAATCAGCCATCGAGCCTATTCTTATTTTAGTTTAACAACTTCCTGCCAGACCCGGAAGATACGATTGAACCTTGTTCGAGGATTTATTTTCGTCTGTCTGGTCAGTCTGTTCATACCCTGGCGCTGAGAGTGTTTTATTGGGCTGAAACTCTGGCAGTTTAAAGTTACTTACAATTTAAATGTTCAAAGTTTATGTCAAACAACAACAGCACTAGGAAATGTGGCCACTATAGACAGGTGGTCACTATAGAGAAAATGCTGATCTATTGACTAGGAGCCATACGTTACACATGATTTCAGTACACTGATCATTAATCATATAAACATTGCACAGGTAAGTCAATTGTTTAGATGTACAATTAAGTTCAAATAATTCTGAAGAGAAATATTGATGAGAAAATAATCATTCTCGCCACTGTCTTACTTATAATTACGTATCAAAACTAAACGCAGATTTTCTAACTAACGCACCTTTCGCCGACTTCATCAAAGGACCGCCGGCTATCAATCAAACACGGCTGTTGATTAGACTTAGAGTTTCAAACAGTCATGTGCTGTGTGCCAGTTGACAGCAAACTTCATGCTACGTGATGTTTTACATTGCTTGGACCTTCTTTCCTACAGCGGTGCTTCTACAAAATATTTAGACTGTAACACTGAGTCCCACATGTTTTATAGAATAGAATTTGACGCAGAGCAGCGTTTTTTGCTGGGTATTTTTCTTGAAACATGTCCGTGGGAATATCAGCGAGGCGGCGACGTAGGGATATCAGACCGACAACAAAAGTCGCACGGCGGCTAACGGCGCAGCGAAGATACTAGCGCTATAAATAAGCGCTTCAACTAAGGATGGCAACCCGTACAATATTTTTGTATACTGTTGAGCTAAGTAAAGTTTGTTGTTTATGAGGTTTTAGTTGTCTTTGAAGCTTTGACCCGAAATATTTTAAAGTCAAACTGCTGAAGAGAAGTAAGTGACTGCTACGATTATCGTAGATATGGCCCTAAAAAAACTGATAAAAGAAGCCTTCTCAATAGTCTAAAATGCAAGAGCTTCCGGGGGGGCTTCGCCCACCTGGGTCCCCCACACAGTGGCCCTGCCCCTGGACCCCGCCTGGGACATTCGGCGGCCCCCGGACCCCTGTCCGACGCTTTGAAAAAATCCTGGCGAGAAGTCTGTACGGCCTGAGTCTTCAAGTTAACGTATTGTGTGGTCCCGCTTATGAATATTAATTAGCCTTCGCTTTCCTCTTCGCTGATTGGCTGAACCATTAATTGAATTAACTCTTCCTGCCGGCTAGACGCAGGTGCAGATGTCGGCTCTGTGGGGTGAACGTCCGAAAGGTCATGGCATGGAGAACGAAAGAAAACCAATTTCCCCTAAAAAAAGTGCTGTAATTAAGCCTTTTACAGTACTTTATGCCAAAAATTTTACTTGGATCATTTTACCAACTATCTTATGCCTATCTATACCAAATGTTACTCATACCAGGGTACAGGGGTGCAAAATATACCGTTATAAGACCGTCAACAACAGTCGCACGGAGCTAACAGCGCAGCGAAAATACCATCGCTAGCGTTTCAACTTCGGATAACAAGTTATAAGTACTGTTGAACTCAGTAACGTTAAAGTTTGTTTTTAGTTGCCTTTGACGGTTTGACATGAAATAGTGTTACGCTAAACTCCTGAAGAGAAGTTAAGTGACTGCTGCGATTATCATAGATATGCCACTAAGAACTGATACAATATAAAGCCTTCTGAATAGTCTAAAATGCGAGAGCCTTAGGCGGGCTTCGCTCCCCCTGGCGGGAAAACTGCTATATACGGGATCATGAGGCCCCGCTTATGAATATTAATTAGCCTTTGGCCTCCTCTTCGCTGATTGGCTAGGTCTTTGATTCAATTAACTCTCCGGCTGACGCGCACAGGTGTGGCTCTGTGCGGGGTCACGGAAGGTCACGTCAGGAGGCCAAAAGAAAACAAATTTCCCCTCAGAAAAGTGCCAAAATTAATCATTTTAAAGTTGTTTATGTCAAAAATTTTACTTGAATCTTGTTACCATGTATCTAATGCCTATCTATACCAAATTTCAGGTCATTTAATTGTAATACCAGGGTACAGGAGCCAAAAGTGTCCTTTTTTGGTCAAAAATTGGCCAAAAATCGCAAAAATAAGCATTTTGTTGCACTGTACACCAAAAGTGTTATTGAATTTATATGAAGGGATTATCAAGGCACATCTGTGTCAAATTTCAGCTCATTCGGTTGCAATACCAAGGTACAGGAGCCAAAAGTGTCCTTTTTTGGTCAAAAATTGGTCAAAAAATCGCAAAAATAAGCATTTTGTTGTACTGTACACCAAAAGTGTTATTGAATTTATATGGGGGCATTATCAAGGCACATCTCTGTCAAATTTCAGCTCATTTGGTTGTAATACCAGGGTACAGGGGCCAAAAGTGTCCTTTTTTGGTCAAAAATTGGTCAAAAAATCGCAAAAATAAGCATTTTGTTGTACTGTACACCAAAAGTGTTATCGAATTTATATGGAGGCATTATCAAGGCACATCTCTGTCAAATTTCAGCTCATTTGGTTGTAATACCAGGGTACAGAGGCCAAAATATACAGTTTTGGTCTAAAATTGACCAAAAAATCTCAATAAAATCATTTTAGAGGCAGATATGAAAAAACTGAGAAAAAAGCATCAAGGTATTGGCCCATTCTACCCCTGTGCCAAATTTCAGGTCATTCGGTTCAGGAACGGCGGAGATGAATCACTTTGAAGATTTGACAGGAGAAAGAAGAAAGAAAGAAAGAAAGAAACATTACGAATACAATATATTTCACCATACTATGTATGGCTGAAATATAAAAAATAAACACAATGATGCCCACGACTAATATCTTTACGTCTTGTGTATTAGTTTGGTGCCTTTTATATTATACTTTTTGCTCCTGAAAGCTGCCCGGCCGGCCCCGGTTCGGAAATGTAACATAGGCTTAGGTCACATTTCAAAATAGGGGCCCGGCCGGGATGTTTTAAGAAACAAGACAAATTAATGTATACCTAGAAATATACACAAATCATGCACATGAACCTTATTTTGACATCCTGTGTATTTTGATGTGTTTTATATCATTCTTGTCGCTCCCAAAAGCTGCCCGGCCGGGCCCCATTTGGAAATGTAAGCTAAGCCTCAGCAGGGACTCAGAAAAGCCGATATACTTCTAGTAATATCACTAGGTGCCTTGTTGAGTACTACAATTGATTTTTGACATTTGTAATTCCACAAGCGACAGTCGAAGATCATTGAAGTGCATCATGCTTTGTATGTGCCTTTAAGGGGCATTCCACTCCACACGGGAGTGTTATTACCAGATAGATATCAATTTTAGGAAGTGATAACTGCATTCTACCTCACATTATACAATAAAGTACCCAGTTGCTCCACATGCCTCAAAAGCATTCAATGTTCTACTAAACTCCCCAAGTACCCTCTAATTGAACTAATCCTATGGCTGAATACAATGCAAAACTTCATCCCAAGGTGAATTCCACAAAATTCGGCTGATTATGTATTCATTGACACATTATTCATTGGAAAACAATACTCCCCTCTGGAGTGGAATGCCCCTTTAACCTGAATATAAAAGCATAGCCATAGCCATTGACAGTATAGCCTTAGCCCTTACCATGTTTGTGATCTTGCCATTGTCCTTTTCAGCCGTTTCGTCCTTTTCATGCTTTTTCGCAACACCTGTTGCTTCCACCCCAACTGAGACGATCGTCCATACAATCCCCAGGCAACCTGTAAAACCAAACCAAAAATAGTATCATATTACATACAAACACATTGTATCACGCATACACATTGGAACATTTTAAATTTAAAAAAAAAAACAATTTTGATTTTGTCACAGGGATGACATCCTTTGGAAACCCCCAACTGATAAAAATGTGCGTGAAAATGTTAAAAAAGGTCGGCCCAAATTGCTTTATCTAATTATAAATAGCCAAACAGATTGAACAAATGTCTGAACACATAGGGCAAGGTTTATATCGACCAATAGATTCTTCATTTTTTTTGTTTTACATCTTCCTCTTCTTCTTTGACCTTAAGATTAGCAATTTATGACATTTAGTATACATTTTACGATTCTATCATTTACGAACTTCTAACTCTAAATTGGCTCATTTAGCAGTTTATTTGTGCGATTTGAATTACTGTTTAGGGTTTCCTTTTTTTCACTACGACCGTAGAGTTAAGGGCACAACCCGCCGTACGTGCAATTTGCCTGTTTTTTTGCGGGGAGGCCACGTCCGCCACGTATTTCTGAAAACGTTCAGGCTGTACAGGGCAGGTGCGTTGCCCGTACTGGCACGTATCCGCAGCCCGATGGCACACAAAGTTTTGCCTGCACGTTAAGTTCTACGGCGTGTCTGCGTGCTCCAAAATCCGTCGGATTCCCTACGAGTTCGTATGGAGGCAGTACTTATTACTTACGGATCCCAAAAGATTTTCCCGCGTTTTGGCACGTAGTCAGCACAGATTTGCACGTACGTCGGGTTGTGCCCCTAGCGTAAAGCGACGTGCACGTAGACATCATCAATATATTCAAATCAATACTGATTTTGAAATAGTAATCATGGTACTTACCAAATAGATAAAATGTCACCTTCCAGGAGAGCCTTTGGGTTATAAAGCCTGTCGATATGAGTCCAAGGAACTGGCCGAAATAGAAGCCTTAGAACAACAGCAAAACAATAATTGACACTTAAAATATTTCCATGTATTACACCCTATGGTATGTTATTCAAAATAAGCAAAATAAAAACGTTGCAACGCAGCACTGAGAATTGGAAATGCATTCATTATTTACCATGACACATTTTGCTCAGCACATTAACGTTGAAATGTGCGCAACTAAGTGTCAAGTGTGACAGTTACTAACTGCTATCCCAATGTTCTATATACGCCAAAAAGGCCTTCACACGAGGTCACATGTATCCGTTCTTTTGGATATAACAACATCTAGGTCTGTCAAAATCATATCATCTACTAAGGCATGTCCAAATCACAACATGTAGGTATGTCCAAATCACAACATCTAGGTATGTCAACATCACAACATCTAGATATGTCAAAATCACAACATCTAGGTATGTCAAAATCACAACATCTAGGTATGTCAAAATCACAACATCTCTGTAGACTTTCCAAAGTCACTAATGCATTATTGGAAGGATCGGATACCCCCCCCCCCCCACACACACACACACATGGCATTCTGATGTCGCGCCTTGACTCAGATGGTCACACTATAACTACTCATTCCTTGTAGTGACTTCTACGTATATTTTTTTACGTAACAATTGTAAGAAATGCAACAATTGGGTATGTCAAAATGCTTTACTTTCGGGACAGCTTCGTTAGCAGTGACAGGTAGCTGTAGTACAAAGTGAAGCAGTCACTATTGCCTTGCCGAAGATGACAGACGACCATCAAAACGTAGGCAGTTAACTATCGATCTTGCTGTAAACTTGCAGCGAACGTGTAGTACATACCTCTTCAACTATGCCAAAAAGTCTGAAACGTTCACCAAAGATTTCAAGGGAAAAAAAGAAGCCCTTCAAAAACCCTGCTAAAAAGGCAATGTTCACCCTGAACAATTACCTTACCTGAAAAGACGAAGGGAGCAACTCTTGCACTTTGTCTCGGTAGCATGTATTCACCAAGAACACCGTAAGCAGCAGGCTCTGATGTTCCCTTTGGCAAGTAAGAAAAATGACCGCAATCATAATTAAGTACATTTGAATTGAATATGACATCGTAAGTTATTACTTCAATCATTATTTAACCTTAGCATCTTAGAAAACATACGCATATGTCAAAAGAGGATCAGATTAAGCACGTATAATGAGAATGCTTATGTAGACCTGAGCTATGCAATAATCTTTATTCTACAAGTTTTTGATTATCAACAGTTGTCAACATCCAGGTTTAGATGGTGGTAATATATGAACCTACGTCACTCAGTTAACAAATGTACTTAGTTGTTATCAATACATGCGCGGGCTCCTCTTACCTCTGCCAGCCCTGCCAGAACACGTTGAGTAACCGCAGTCTCAAAACGTTGGAACATGACAGGGCCGAGACAGTGGACAACGGAGTTGATGCCAACTGATGTCAAGAGCACCCTGAAAATGAACATCAATCTTGGAAATCAACGCATGTAAAAAAATGCAATGTTCCTATTAAAGCTAAGTCATAATCAAAACAAAGTGAAACGTATTCCGTTGTCTTTTTAAAATTCACAAATCAGATACGTTTCACTACGTCAATGAAGGCTATAAATCCAGGTAATAAGATAGCAAAGACAGCATTTCCTGAATCAAAATGGTAGTTATATTTCAGCCATACATAGTATGGTGAAATATATTGTATTCGTAATGTTTCTTTCTTCTTTCTCCTGTCAAATCTTCAAAGTGATTCATCTCCGCCGTTCCTGGACCGAATGACCTGAAATTTGGCACAGGAGTAGAATGGGTTTTCTCAGTTTTTTCATATCTGCCTCTAAAATGATTTTATTGAGATTTTTTGGTCAATTTTAGACCAAAACTGTATATTATATATATATATATATAACACTTTTGGTGTACAGTACAACAAAATGCTTATTTTTGCGATTTTTTGACCAATTTTTGACCAAAAAAGAACACTTTTGGCCCCTGTAGCCTGGTATTACAACCAAATGAGCTGAAATTTGACAGAGATGTGCCTTGATAATCTCTTCATATAAATTCAATAACACTTTTGGTGTACAGTACAACAAAATGCTTATTTTTGCGATTTTTTTACCAATTTTTGACCAAAAAAGGACACTTTTGGCTCCTGTACCTTGGTGTTGCAACCGAATGAGCTGAAATTTGACACAGATGTGCCTTGATAATCCCTTCATATAAATTCAATAACATTTTTGGTGTACAGTGCAACAAAATGCTTATTTTTGCCATTTTTGGCCAATTTTTGACCAAAAAAGGACACTTTTGGCTCCTGTACCCTGGTATTACAATTAAATGACCTGAAATTTGGTATAGATAGGCATTAGATACTTGGTAACAAGATTCAAGTAAAATTTTTGACATAAACAACTTTAAAATGATTAATTTTGGCACTTTTCTGAGGGGAAATTTGTTTTCTTTTGGCCTCCTGACGTGACCTTCCGTGACCCCGCACAGAGCCACACCTGTGCGCGTCAGCCGGAGAGTTAATTGAATCAAAGACCTAGCCAATCACCGAAGAGGAGGCCAAAGGCTAATTAATATTCATAAGCGAAGCCCCCCCCCCCCCGGAAGCTCTTGCATTTTAGACTATTGAGAAGGCTTCTTTTATCAGTTTTTTTAGGGCCATATCTACGATAATCGTAGCAGTCACTTACTTCTCTTCAGCAGTTTGACTTTAGAATATTTCGGGTCAAAGCTTCAAAGACAACTAAAACCTCATAAACAACAAACTTTACTTAGCTCAACAGTATACAAAAATATTGTACGGGTTGCCATCCTTAGTTGAAGCGCTTATTTATAGTGCTAGTATCTTCGCTGCGCGGTTAGCCGCCGTGCGACTTTTGTTGACGGTCTGATATCCCTACGTCGCCGCCTCGCTGATATTCCCACGGACATTTTTCAAGAAAAATACCCAGCAAAAACGCTGTTCTGCGTCAAATTCTATTCTATAAAACATGTGGGACTCAGTGTTACAGTCTAAATATTTTGTAGAAGCACCGCTGTAGGAAAGAAGGTCCAAGCAATGTAAAACATCACGTAGCATGAAGTTTGCTGTCAACTGGCACACAGCACATGACTGTTTGAAACTCTAAGTCTAATCAACAGCCGTGTTTGATTGATAGCCGGCGGTCCTTTGATGAAGTCGGCGAAAGGTGCGTTAGTTAGAAAATCTGCGTTTAGTTTTGATACGTAATTATAAGTTAGACAGTGGCGAGAATGATTATTTTCTCATCAATATTTCTCTTCAGAATTATTTGAACTTAATTGTACATCTAAACAATTGGCTTACCTGTGCAATGTTTATATGATTAATGATCAGTGTACTGAAATCATGTGTAACGTATGGCTCCTAGTCAATAGATCAGCATTTTCTCTATAGTGACCACCTGTCTATAGTGGCCACATTTCCTAGTGCTGTTGTTGTTTGACATAAACTTTGAACATTTAAATTATAAGTAACTTTAAACTGCCAGAGTTTCGGCCCAATAAAACACTCTCAGCGCCAGGGTATGAACAGACTGACCAGACAGACGAAAATAAATCCTCGAACAAGGTTCAATCGTATCTTCCGGGTCTGGCAGGAAGTTGTTAAACTAAAACTAGAGTTCCTCGAACACACATATTCGCCAAATAAACATTTTTTTATCGAAGGTCGTTGTTTCTCAATGATTAATGTATGTAATTATGGCTATAATGGGCCAGCTAAGCACCAAATACAGCTTAATACGAGATGTTAATATAGCAAAGCTGGATGTAAGGTCTTTAGTTAGGCTAGGTTAGGCTAGGTCTTTAGTTTTAGATAAGATATCACTCTACAAAATGTACATTGCAGTCTTTTCGTAAAAAAAGAAATAATGAACAAACTTTGAGTGACTGGCCTATGTATTAGATAATAGGTCATCTAAGGGTTATCTAAGGGTCATACGTAAGGATTGTTACGGCCCTACCTTGGTGAATGTTTGTGTCCATCTCATGAAAATAGTAAGTAAAGTTTTGCAATCGCGAGTTAAGTCAGAGGTATTTTACACAGTCTACCTGGCTGGCTATCACGCCAGGCTACTCAGATCCCCCCATCCATAGCCCCGCAAAGACAAAATAGCTGATTGACAGGCATAGTAATTGCTCCAACCCTACCAGTGACCCCAGGTCGGCCTGTCTGCTGGCTGGCTGACCCTCTGGGAGGGTTTCATTGCAGGAACACCAGCACCAGTACTGTGTGTTTATGTTATAGGAAAATATATCCACAAATGCTTATACTGTAGAACCAATAGTGTAAAGGACATGCTATACTCAATATGTTGACTTATTCATACCTATAGATATCCATACATGTATATGTCTGTTAAGTAAATGTGTCTTTAGAATGACACATAGAAAAGCGCTGTAAAAACTTTATAAAACACAGTAATAGCAAAAATACGTGTTCAGAAGACTGTGTCTTTAGAATGACAAAGTTATAGAAAAGCGCAGTAAAAACTTAATAAAACAGAGCAATAGCAAAAAAACGTGTTCACAAGACTGTGTCATTAAAAATGACACTATAGAAAAGCGCTGTAAAAACATTATAAAACAGAGTAACAGCGAAATATCGTGTTTATTCGATCTCCCAGAGCAAGCCTTCTTCGGCCAGCTGACAAAGGATATCACAGAACTGAGAGGACCCGGCGGTTGCTAGGCACATTAACTAATTGCTGTCACTCTACCCTACGATACCAACCTATTTAGTTCTAAGTGATGCTCACTTGCATTAGGAGAACTGTTAACCGCATCAAACCAGGATTGCGTTGTCTGGATGAGTGCAGAGACTTTCTGAAACCATGCTGAGAGTCATGAATCAGGTGATTTGTGTCCTGTAGCAATAAGTCCCGGAGAAACACCTCGTACACCTTACCCAGATAGCTCGTTAGGGAAATGCACCTGAAATCTTCAAGACCTTTGGGCCTGGTCACCTTCGGTACTGGCACTACCAGTTCTTCTGTCCATTGTAAGGGAATGTTGTAAGCATGCATTGTAGATATTGCACATTACAGGAGCAAGCTCTTCATAGAAGTTGGACAGTAGCCATGGCGGTATATGACCGCCCCCCCCCCCCCCCGAGGATTCACTTCTTCATTTGAAGTTCTGGTATGGCTTGAAGTAATAGATGGTCAGATATTTCTCTGTGTAACTCCTCTCATCTGCTATAAAACTTGGCCAAGCTCTTAGAACTAGCATGCATCACTCTGGTACCGAGACATTTCTCTATGCGCAAACATAAAATAATCTCTAGATACTCAGAGCCTTTTTGGAGTATAATGAATGGATCACTGTTATAAGGGTCCAGCAAGCTTCCCGAGTTGATGTCCGGTGTCGACTAATTGACTGACTGACTGTTAGACCTGGGTATTTGGACTCTAAAAAAAGTACTAGTGTCATGCTCTTTAAGCTACTAAAAACAAATGTGCTACCAATATCATAGCATGGATAATAATGATCAGAATGAAGGACTGTTTGATTGCCTATTAACACTGCTAATCTTCCCAGCCTTGACTGAAAATGCCACTTGACCACTGGCTCATATTATAATGTCACCAGAAATATATTTTGCTCCAAGCAGAAAGACTTCTAATGAGCTTACTTGGTTTGAATATAAACCTCGGAGCCTAAAGACACTTGTTCATGCTTCTCTCCACTGCAAACAATTAACAGGTCAATGACATGTGCATCATCAGGCTAATCTGTTAATCACATCTCTGATTAGATTGGTAACAGAAGCAATCCTCTATTTAGTACATAGGAATAAGTTCCTTACATTTGATTGTCTCAAAGTTATGTCATGCTCACCATTAGCTATTCAAAACTAAATTCTATGAACAGCATTTAGGTTACCAAAGATCCAAACTTGTAAATTCAAGGCATCTCCAATTACTGGGAACTGACATCCCTGCCACGGTCTGCCATGGCGATTAGTTCTGCTCCACCTTTGATTTGTCTTTGAGTTGAGGGGTCATCTCCCGGCTGAGGCCAGGAGGCTGAGGGCAGGGGGTTAATTTGCTGTGACTGGCCCTTTTAGGGGAAGGAGATCAGGCTAGGGTGACACTTTTGTAAGGGATATTCTTCTCCAGTATAAGTTAAAGTAATTATATTAAGTAGATCGCGGTTTACATAATTAGCATCTCATTATGTTGATAATCACCCTAAGTACCTACCTACCAAGAGCAAAGAATATCCATCAATCCCCTCTGCAGTTATCCTTCTTAAAAGTTACGAACTATAAGACCCACTGCAGTTCCAAACAAGCTGCTAGGGGGCCCAAAATTACACCATTCACTCCTAGTCCCAACAGCTATCCACCACTTAAAAATCATGAACATGGCACTTCTGGAAAATTTAGGCGCAAGCTTTGACGCTCACTTGCAGTACCAAAACAAGTCGCCAGGAGGCCCATTATCGAACTTGACCTTCCTTTCTGTGTCCCCTACCTATCAACAAAATATCATTAGCATCCATGTAGAACATCTCGAGTTATCGTGTTAACAGACAAACGCAATTACATACAAATCCCGATACAGCACCATAGGTAAAAGCTAGCTAAACCATTCTCGCACATGACAATCCTTTACACAACCGCTACACACCTGCCAAATATCGTAGAAATCGCCCAGCTGCATTTTGAGTTATGCTTCTCGAAACAAACCTCGAAAAAATACAAAGCTCGCTGCTGTACCGTAGGAAAACGCCAGGTAAACCATTTTCAAACTAGGCATGCCTTTCGACAACCGCTACACACCTACAAAAAATCAAAAAGTTCCATCCACAATTTCTCGACTTATATGCTGTTGACCTACATACAGACCCAAGTAAGCAATCTCATAATATTCGCTGGCGAATATAATAAGAATAGGCTCGATGGCTGATTGCATACAAAGTAAAACAGTTTAACAGTTTTACAGCTTGAAGAAAACAAACGCTCCTACAGTACCTGCACCTGCTTGATAATTATTAAATCGTATGCCCTACTTGAATAAAAAATGTTCACTGCAATAATAAATGTACCCACATCACAAGGAGTTATACTTTTTTAAACTTACACCTAGTTATCGTACTGAAAATTGTTAATGACATTACATGAAGTCATTCAACAATTTTCAGTCATGATGAAAATTTTCTGAATGGAAGGTGTGATTATTGTCATTTTCTGAAAAATAGAAGCAAGCTCTGTTTTACCTGGAATCAATTCACAATACCAGTCCACTTTGGGGGATAATGTACTGTTAATATGATGTTCCATTTTTGCGCAGGGGTGATTTGGAACAGTCCAATGTTGCGTGGGAAGGGGTATGGCTGAAATATGCTGTATTTGCTCTTAAGCAAATGTCGGCCTTTCTAGTTTTTTCCAAACTATATACATTTTCTTGTATAGCCACACTGAGTTAAATTTAGGAATGAAATCCTCTGGAGTCCATGCTTGGTTTGACTTATATATGTGTGCTTACCTATACTATAGTAAGACAATCGGCGCCATTTCAATAATTCTCTATTGCCGTCCTTGTTTAAAGAGGATAACAAGACCATGTGCTCCCCTATTTTGGAGAGCAGATCTCTGGCAAGCATATAATTATGATTGCCCAGGAACGTTATTAGGTCACATGTGGCCATTTTTTTAACCCGCGAAAATAAATGCGCGAGCGGAATTCATCCATAAATTCACGTCTCTGTGGCCGAATGAGTAACTATCCTAGGTTAAGCCAAATGTCCACGGGGTTAACCCTATCCAGACTAGGGGGTCCTAAATGTGCCTGCGCCAACTTTAGAATAAATTTTACATAATAGTATAGCTCGTCGTATAGCTCCCAAATGGCTTGAGCTAGATCAACAAAACTTGCTGACATTTCCTAAAATATTGTTGGCAACAATTAACTAGAAATAGAGTAAGTTTATAATTTTTCGTGTTGCCATGGCAACGGGTTTCTGAAAGTCAAATGTTACAAAAATCCCTAATTTTGGTTTAAACAATGGGATTTTAAGATTATCTTGTTAAACCAAACTTCTTTTCGTATTTCATTGATATCTTTGCAAAAGAACTTACCTCATAGCCCTATACCGATAGGCCAGGAAACCTCCAATAAAGCTCGAGGGCAGCATACCAGCGTAGACCGAACTCAGTATTACTCCGACTTGGAACTGGCTGTACCCGACATGAGGCTGTTGCAAAATATTCTAGAATATAGCTTATGCAACTGGTCATGGTTTATAATGTTTTTGGCGTGTGTTTAAGTTGAAGTCTATCACCAGAAATGTTTTAACATGAAATTTGTAATAATTTCAGAATATCTTCAGTCATAATAATTATCGTGCATATACTTGACCATTAACAAGAAATATTAAGCGAGAATGTCATACATTCAAAACCATTTTAACATGTCGAAGTGATTATTGAAGTGAATGTTAGAAAATATTTTCTAACCTTAGCGTTTACCTTCTAGTAACTATGGAAAATACAGTATGTCAACAAAATAGACGTTACCAGGTATACAAAGGTTGGCTAGCATTTCAAACCTAACCTTAGAGACACTGGCGTTTGTGATGTTGCTTGTTGACTCCTGTAGCTGTACAAGGACAACAGACACACTGGTCCTCCCTGCGTACTGAAGTAGCATCGCGGTGAAGACTAGACCACACAGCAGTTTCTTGGATGTAGGTATTGCCTCCGAAGAACTGTCTGAATCCACCATTCTGCTCTCTGACAACCTCTAGAAAGGAATGGTAGAATTGAAGCAAAGTATTTGAAGAGTAGAGCACACAGCAATTAAAAGAACTGTCTAAATCTAACATGCTACTTCTTTTCGCAACCTATGGAAATAGATGGCATCAGCGAAGTATTAATCAGTTACTCAAGAAAGTGGACAATAGTTAAGATTTTATTTTGAATTTTCTAGTTGCTTGAGTAGCGGTAACAACTACAAGATTTATAATCGGCTACGGTTATATCACAGGATAGAATATCCTGGTCACTTATAGTTTATCGCAGCTTTCTAATAGGGCCTTCACACTGAAACCGAATCAGCAGGAATCAAACAGAACCAGGCGGAATGAATTATTTGCAAAATTCGTGCCACAGTTGGGGCCATTCGGGTGGGAATTCCAAATGGTCCTCAAATCCCCTTCCTGTGCATTCGTAGTGTATTCTAGAAATTTCGACTACATTCCAAATATTCTTTCGGCCACATTCGGGCAGGATTCGAGATGGCTTGTCGTTTCGATTCTTCATCGAAAGAGATAAGAATGTTGCGAATAATGTTGAAATGCCACATAATGCGGTCAGACTGCAGTTAGAATAGTTAGCATACTCTTAGAATCCACTATGAATGCCATTCGATATTTCTCCACTTCGAATGCACCTCGACAGTTTTTAACATGTTAAAAACTTTCAGGCTAGCCAAAAAAACGGGCACAAATAGCTGGAATGCAGTTAGAACACACTACGAATTGCAAGGAATTGCGAGAAGAGGGCTTTAGTCTTGACGTTACGGAGACTTGGCATAGGTTCACTCATAAAACAACTTTAAAACTAGAAAAGGTCCTGCCGACAACGCCATTGTAAGGTTCACAGTCAAGTTCACAAGACAAACGATCTAGATATGAGTGCATTTTTTTCTTCATCTCAAGTCACATGACCAACTTCCCCCTCACTCCCTCCAAGAGTGCCTCTCTGGATCTCCCCTTCAGACTCCTGTCTGACCTACTTTCCTTCTTTCTGACCCCTCTGGGTCCTACCACCTAACACACAACAGCCGACATTTGCTCGAGAGCAAATACAGGATATTTCAGCCATCTTTCAGGAATTCAGACCTAACCAAGCGACAGTCCGACTAAATAGGACGGCTAAATGACACAGCTACTTGTTCCCTACATATAGGTAAAGACTAGGGTATGTCGATGAAGGTTAGACATCCAGGTAATAAGATATGCCAAAAATCAGTTACTCAAACAATTGGATATGATTTTCGGAAACGGTCAGACGTTTCAACTGGAATCCACCAATTTTCGTCAGTGACACTGGATCTGGAAAAAAACAGGTCTTTTATACTCTAACTATGAATGAAGACAGTTTCAGATGTCCAATAGGAAACGTTGTAAGACAAATTTAGTCTGAAGACAATGGTATCTAAATAGACGACTCACCTTTGTAGTTTCAGGTGTGGGAATACGATACTTGTATCAGTCGCGATAGCTCATATTATTTGGCAAAGTTATGAGGTCATGGAATTCTGTCTAAAAAACATTTCTAATCTAAAAAATATGCATGTTGAGATTGCGAGATATTCAAAATTTGGACTCACCCTTTGTCTTCTTAGGGACACGTCACAGTTCCAGCATATACCAGCAATTCATGCAATCCTGTCCAAACGAAGAGTAAAGGGTTTTGCCATCATGTCAAAAATCAAACTTCATAAAATTGATGAAAACGTCACCTCAAATGCGAACTTGTTATGTCAATTATCTATCATGAGTATTCCTGACTAATTCAACACTACCATTCCTCAAATAACACTCACAACCGAAATCAGGACACGTCTTAAAAGTGAGAGTTGTCGATCATTCCACTATCTCGTAGGGGTGACGAAAGCCACAATATGTAGAAACGCGCACGTTTTTACGTTTACCCTTAGACCCCTTTCACACTGGGTATAATAATGTATACAAATGGGTTCTCGTAAAGCTTGAATTGTGTCTTTCATAGGCAAAGCTCACACTCTTTACGATTGTAAGTATTGCATTTATACATCTTTACGAACCAATTAGCTCGTAGATGTTATCCACTATATTCACCTCCTGTGGCCAAACACCAGGTCCCACAGGTCACCAGGGTCCCCGACAAAACTTCTTTTTATAAATCAAGCTCTAGAAAACAACAGCCCGCCAAAATTTCATGATCAAAAAAAAATATCCCCGTAGAAAATTTTTTCTCAACATCTAAAAAAAACACGTTCGAATAGTCTACCTTAATCAGATTGGGATTCATTGAATTGGTTTAAAGGTTGCTTTTCAAATCTTTAGACAATTCAGGTAAAGAAAGGGACATGGGGTCAGTGTACGGAGGGGTCAGTGCACTGACGGAACCGGTTTGACCAGAACCATGCCACCCGGTCCTATTCAGACGTGGGGTGGGAGCACCTACAAATTAATTTCACCAAGCAGATGTCAGGGTCCTGTTTATTCACAATTTTTGTGCAACGTTTCAAGTACTGCATCTCGTATTGTGAACTGCTTCAATTTCAATACTTGGAGACAATAACAAAATACATGCTGTAGTGATAGAAATGTTGTTATTGTCTGATAGGAAAAGTATTTTTTCCAGTTTGGAGAAAGTATATAGTTTCAAACTCTCGTTACCGTAATCTCTTTAGACACTTTAAAGGTCTATTTAGCGTAATTAAGCACATTTTTATAGAAATTATGGATAAATATCACAGATTGTACACAGTACTAATAGAAAAGACAAAATGTATGATAACGTTTTTTTTCCAGTTAGGAAAAAGTCTATAGTTTCCGATTCTTCTGACCATAGTCTCTGAAACCTAATCAGTTCAGTTCAGTTCAGTTTATTTATTTATCCAGGAAAATACATCGCCTACAGGCGTTTTTCAATACCAACTGGGAGCCGGGAGACCCCAACATAAGATAACACAAAACCACAACAACTGAATCAAACTTGAAATCAAAGGTCAAACTTACATAACTAAACGTCAGGTATTTACAATACAAACTAGAGTTCCACGAACACATATCGTCGCCAAATAAACAATTTTTTTAATGAAGATTGTTGTTTTTGAAATGTTGTTAATTTTGGGAAATAGATATTTAATGAAATGCTTTTGTAATGTGAGTTTTTGAAATTTATGTGTCTTGTTTTGGAATGCAGTGAATTTATATTGTTTGTGTATTTTGCCTGCATTTGAAATGCTGGCACAGCTTTTGGTATGTCTGTGTGTGTGTGTCTGTCTGTGTTTTTTTTTTGCATTTTGTGGTCAGCATAACTTAAGTATCTTTGGATGGATTGTAATGATATTTGGTATGTGGTATCTTTTTACTTGGACATGGTGTGGTTGCAGGAACGTTGGATTTACATGATATTTTGCATATTGTTACTTTTGGTAGAGATGTACATTTTAAATTGGCAATTATGCAAAGGTGAAGTTAATTAGCATGCTTATTTAAGGATGATCTTATTTCAATAGACGTACATTTTATAAGTCTAAAGATAAGCTTAGATGTGAGTGTAAGTACATTTTAGTGTGCAGCACTGTTTCATTTGGTCCGACTTGGTTTTGTTCAAAAAGAGACAGGCTTTTGCTTTTCCTCACATTTTCCGGGAGGCAGCTAGTGTCACAAGTTGAACAGAAGTAAGAAACCACATAGTCTCTGATAAGCTAGCATTTGTGGGTTTTCTTCCATCAGGGAAGAATAGACACAGTAAGACTGGCTAATCTATCAACCATAATGTAAACAAACCCATGCCAGCTGCAGGCTTGCACTCCATTTCAAACCTGCAGACCCCCTGGGGTTTCTAAGAGAACCATGGTTGTAAGTTATTCCTAAGACCAAATTTGTCAAGCGTTACCACAAGGAAAACATACATGCAAGCAAGTGTATAATGCAACTGCATAGTTACTTATTCCTGTCTCCCAATTCCATTGTCAGATACCCTGTGCCTATGTAGTCACTGTGTTTCCAGTTTCCAAACAGGAAAACAATGCTAAGGTGGCTGGGGATTAACCCATGTACCAGTTGTTAATGTACGGGTCAGCCGTAACTAATAGCTGTGGCAGAGAGCATTGATGCTCTTGTAGTGCTCGCCAATTGGCTCAAGACACTGCCTGGCTGACAGTTGAAGGAGGGGTACATGGACAGCTATAATAGGCGCGAAATCACCAAGGCAGAGTGCCCTATGTTGGCCTTAATGCTTGTATAATGTTTCTGGCCTTAAAGCGGCATTCCAGACCAGTTTGTCAAGGGTATAATGTTAGTCCGCAATAGTTCTCTAATCAGAGAGTACCTATATCTCTGAAGGTGACATCTGTTTGTTTATATAAAACTGTTCAATACAGTACATCCTTGTAGGCGACCTATTGACCTACATCTAAAGACACCAGCTGTGGCGTACATGTATGTACCACCCTATATGCTCCTGCAGTATATTGCAGTTTATTAAATTTCCCTAAGTAATTATATTAAATAGTGATTTACATAATTTGCATCTCATTATTTTCATAATCACCCAAAGTAACTACCTACCAAAAACAAAGAATATCCTACAATCCCCTCTGGAGTTATCCTTTGCAAAAGTTACAAACTATAAGACCAACTGCAGTTCCAAACAAGCTGCTAGGGGGCCCAAAATTACACCATTTACTCCTAGTCCCAACAGCTATCCACCACTTAAAAATCATGAGCCTGGCACTTCTGGAAAATTTAGGCGGAAACTTTGACGCTCACTTGCAGTACCAAAACAAGTCGCCAGGAGGCCCATTATCGAACTTGACCTTCCTTTCTGTGTCTCCTACCTATCAACCAAATATCATAACCATCCATTAAGAACATCTCGAGTTATCTTGCATACAAACGCACTTACATACAAAGCCAGCTACAGCACCATAGGTAAAAGCTAGCTAAACTATTCTCGCACATGATAATCCTTTCCACCACCGCTACACACCTGCCAAATATCGCGGAAATCGCCCAGCTGCGTTTTGACTTATGCTTCCCGAAAAAAACACGAAAACAATAACAACTTCGCTACTGCACCGTAAGAAAACGCCAGGTAAACCATTTTCGAACTAGGCATGTCTTCTGACAACCTCTACACACCTGCAAAAAATCAAAAAGTTCCAACCTCAATTTTTCGAGTTATATGCTGTTGACCTACATACAGACCCAAGTCGACAAAAACATAATCTTCGCTGGCGAAGATAATAACTCAAGATAACTTAATATGATAATGGTAATAATAAGAACAATAATTCAGGCAGTGGATCAACTTAAAATCAAAGTAATGAAAAGTGGAATAAAAAGTGGAATTTGCATATCAATGTGTCGCTGGTCGGGCAGTGTTTGTTACAAAGTTGATTTGTAAATGAAAAAATAACAGTCAGAAGAGAACATAAATGTCAGTCTTAGCATCAAAACATAATACAGAAATCAAACAAAAGGAACCACTGTGATATGACAGGTACTAAAGTTAAAATAAATACAATCAGAATCCTTTAGTCCTGGTCATATAATCGTTTAAACTGTGACAGTGTCCTCGCAGATCTTAATTGGGACGAAAGGGAGTTCCAGAGCACCGCCCCTGAGTATGAAAAAGCTTTCTTTCTGTGTTCATATTTAGCTTTAGGCAGCAGGAGTCCACCTTGTGATCTAATACGGGTATTATGTGTGTGTATTTCTGAGAGTTGGGAGAACAATGCAGTAAGATGGGGAGGGGTCATGCCGTTAAGTGCCTTAAAAACGAGCGTTGCCTTACTTCTTTTATGTGCATCGGCTCTTTGGACCCATCCAAGAGTACGCAAGACGTTTGGTGTAGACGTATAGCGATCGTACCCCAGGATCACGCGGCCAGCTCTAGTTTGGAGTTTCTGTAGTTTATCCAGACTTCCTTTACCCCCTTGATCCCAGACAGTGCTGCAATACTGTATGTGTGGGAGAAATAGGGCTTTGTAAATTGTGAGCAACGCCTCTCTATCCAGGTAGTGTTTAAGGTACTTCATTATTCCGATTATTTGAGCAAGCTTCTTGTTAAGATGATCACAATGATCATGCCACTTTAACATGTTGTCGATAATGACTCCAAGATACTTGAATTTATCAACTTGGTCAAGAGTTGTGCCAGCTAAAGTAATATCTAATTCAGTATTAATGTCGTTTGCTCTTGACGAACCCACTGACATCGTTATACATTTCGTGGGGTTTAACGACAGTTTGTTAGCCGTAAACCACTGGGAAAGTCTGGCAGCATCGCTCTGGATGGCCTGCTCAATTCCCTGTACATTGCGTGCCGCGAAGTAAATGATCGTGTCGTCGGCATGCAGTGCAATCTTACAGAGTTGCATGCAATTCGGTAAGTCATTCACATATATGATAAACAGAAGTGGGCCTAGTATTAACCCTTGAGGGACTCCACAGGTGACGTTGATAGATGAGGATAGAACTGAGTTAATGCATGTATGTTGTATCCTATCAGTCAAGTAAGACTGGAACCATTTGCAAGCCATGTCATCTGCACCGTAATGTTGGAGTTTACATACCATTATGTTATGGTCAAGGGTATCGAAAGCTCGAGACAGGTCACAAAATAC
Organism: Branchiostoma floridae; assembly: GCF_000003815.2. Classification (NCBI taxonomy): domain Eukaryota; kingdom Metazoa; phylum Chordata; class Leptocardii; order Amphioxiformes; family Branchiostomatidae; genus Branchiostoma; species Branchiostoma floridae. Next base: position 1,773,153 of record NC_049993.1, on the reverse strand, counting down.
CACTCCGGTTAATTCCCTCTTGTCAATAGAGCTTACCCACTCCTCAGTAACCAAGTTTCTTTCTGAACCCAGACTGGTACTGTGTTAAGAGTCTATATTGGGTCAGATACTGATATAGTTGATTGTGGACAGCTCTTTCTAATATCTTAGATATGCCAGGTAGAATAGACACAGGACGGTAGTTACAAGGGTTGGTCTTATCCCCTTTCTTGTGGATGGGCATTATCTTAGCTTCCTTCCATTTCTTCGGAAATTCCCCCGTGCTTACAGATTTATTGAAAAGCTTAGTGAGAGAGGGGGCCAGTATTTGCGCACCGACCTTGAGCAAATTATTGTCAATGTTGTCCAGGCCTGTAGCCTTCTTCACCTTGACATTTGAAAGTTGTTCTGTAACAAATTCAACTGTTATTGGTGTAAATGTGAACGTGCTGGTTGCTTTGGTGACGAATTGAATATCTAATGGCCTTTTTAGAGATAGCAAGCACATGTACATGTATCTTCTTCGCCCCGATGGTAATGTTTCGCGTTCGAGGACTTCATGGATCCTAATAATATTTAGTAGGCGGGTAGGGGCCAGGAAAATAAAGATTAATTTCGATAATGGGTCCCCGTGCAGTTTTCAAAGGTAGTGCCGCGGAACTTTAGTTTTTATACCTCGCGCTCCGGACGTGTTGTGTACGTGTTTGTGATTTTCATTGCTAGCTAGTGCTTGTGGTTTAGAATATGTTTGAGTCTCTTAGCGGTTTTGAACTGCCGGGGACAACTTTGTTGCACGGCTTACAGGAAAATAACTTAAGACCATGTTAACGGATCATCAAGATTTTCGGTATGTAGATATGCCCATGTGATGACGCACATAACAAGATGCTTATCATGCAAGAAAACAAAAAAACAAATTTTGATTTACACTTATAATGACTAAAGTTCTGTGTTTCTTTCTCTATGATATTGCTACCCTAGTCTATATGAATTGATACGATATTCATTGGCACAATCAAACATTGGGTGCATATGTTTTTATTCCGCTTTACGCCTACCTCGTTCAACTCTTTTAATCCAGAAACCACGGCGCGTTGCAATACAAGTACCAGTGGTGATCTCAATATTGCAGGTGACTTGAAAACTTCAAATGAAGCTGGTCTATCATGTGTGCCAGAGTGCTGGCTATGCAGAACTGTGTATCATTGTCATAGTCAAAGTTTCCTGCCAACTACTAAATAAATGGTACCGCTGAATCCGGACACGCTTCGGGTTGGTTCCTTCGTTACCGCACGAAGTTGACAAGAACGTTGTGTCTCAAGTACTGAACTCAACATAGCTACATGTAAACATGATCATATGGCCAGCCTTAAAATCAGATTTCTGGAACGATTTAAAGTTGTGCCAAAAGTAATGGTTCAAATTTAAGAGCACCTAGGTACTGCTTCGTGTTGTAACCGTGTGCCCAATTAAAAGAGTTCAATGGGGAGGGGGGGGGGGGGGTTAAGTTTTATAAAAGCTCATTGGATTCAACTCTCCCTTATATTATTAAAATAAACTCTCTCAATAATTCAACGATTGAGATCGTTACACTGTCTGAAGTCTTTCTAACAATGTCAGAAATTAGGCCCAGACAGGTAGGTGAGAATCTTCAAGTTTCCCTTCAATGGCAAGACGTACTTTCCCACTTTCCCAGCCGGAAAAGCTTAAGGCCAAGGCTCTTGTTTTTCAATCAGTCACAAACAATACTAAACCAACAGACTGTATGCAAGAGAATTTCACTGCTACCCAATGTTGTGCTTTGTGGCTTGGGTGGTAAGGGATTATGACTTATTTTGACCAATGCTCTTTTGTTACCTCCATGAAAAAATGGAGGTATAGTTTTTGGTGTGTCTTTGTGTCCGCATATTTGTGGTCATCATAACTTGAGAACCTCTTGATGGACTACAATAACATTTGGTATATGGGTAGGGGTTGGGAAAACGAAGGTCAAGGTCAATTTTGGGCCCCCTGGTGTGTGACCTTGGTACTGCAGCGCAACTTCCGGTTTTGCTATTTCGGTGTTCTGAACATGCTATGGTCAAGATTTTTAAGTATTAGATAGCTCTTGTGCTCAGGAAAAAATGACATAAGTTTGGGCCCCTAGCGTCTAGTTTTGGGATAGCAGGGGCATTTTTGTCAAAAACTTCTGAAGAGGATAACTCAAGAAGGGAACAACGGATTTTCATGATTTTTGGTATGTAGGTACCTTAGACAATGTTGCACAAGATAAAATACTAATTATGCAAAATAGGAATACATTTGCATAATTAATGAGAATATTCTATCATAGCAGTTTTTTTCAATGTATCTCTTGTCTCGTACGTGATATGGTCGTGACATTTGGGTGGCACATAGCTTTTAGCATCATGACAAGGTGAGACAAGTTTCAGTCCCCTAACATTTAATTGAGGAACTTCAGGGGCGTTTTTGTCAAGACACTCCAAAGAGGATAACTGCAGAAAGGAATGGCGGATCGCCTGCATTTTAGGTATGCGGGTAGCTTGGGCAAAGATGTTCATAATGATATGCATTTTATGCAAGTAAGGACTTAATTAACATAATTAATGGTGAAATTGTATAATTCCATTGTTTGAAATAACTGGACTTCGATAAATGTAACACTTGTTAATCATAATCAGTGGAACATATGCAGATATCAAATATGCAAATGAGGAACTTTTTTGCATGATTTATGCAAAAATGGCAAAATAACTTAATGATTAATGTTTTTATTTGGAATTTTACTGGTGATATGTGCACTGTTTGTTGTGCAATGATGAACAACACCATGCATAAATCATGTTAATGTTAAGTCATTTGCATGAAATTACCAAAAGCTCTAAATAGTCATAAAGGTATGAGGTCGCCGAACTCTAGTTGATACTGTACTACATGGTACTTGATGACATGGTTAACAAAGTCCTATTTTAGAGTACAGCTCAAGGAACCATGATACTGTAAATGTTTTTAAGTTTGCAGGGATTTAATTTCGCGAGTATGAAAATGAAGTTTTCGCGGTGGTTTTAAGTTCGCGGTGTAGTGTTCGTACTATAACAGTCTCATACTATAATAGAAACATGTTCGTGGTGGTTTTAAGTTTGCGGTGAAGCGTTCATGACCTGAGTCATTTCCTGGTAAAATGAATAAAGTGAAATTGAAAGTCACCGCCACGATTCACCATCATACCATGCTAGAAACGCCTCCTAGCGTTTGTACGTAAAATTGCACATTAGCTGTCCTTCAAAGTTGGGGCTTTGCTGTATTCCATGACGAAACGACAGTACATGAATATGGTTAAATAGGTGTGCTTGGTAGATTTTGTTTTGAAGTTCGAGCAATGATCTCAAAACGAACTAATAATGAACAGTTGAAACTCATTTTTTTTCCCGCAGCACTAGACGTGAATATCAAATAGACAAAGAAACGTGCCGACACACATATACGTTGGGATGGAAAATGGCGACTCCCACTTGCCCACTTAGTGTTCACATCTCGGTCGTCCTTCAAAACCAGGCATGAATCATGATGTCCTTGCATTTTTCGGCCTGGCTGGTGATTTTGGTATTCCTATTAAAGTATGCGAGGCATGTCCGCGCACACGCACAGTGACACATACACACGCACTGGCAGCCTGCGTCTCAATCTTTGGCTCCACGTGCCACCAGCGAAAGCGCGACTTGCTACATTATTGATATGGGGACAGATCGAGACGGGAGGAACTCCAGTTTATATATCATTAGTCTCTGACAGACTTGTCTAGCTATCTGGGCCTGACAGATATTGAAACTGGTCAAAACTGGGCGAATGATTCGCTGACCAGGCCAGGTCACTCGGGTCTAATCGACCAGCTCATAATGCAAAACTAGAAAGGTAATATTTGCAAGCAAATACAGAATGTTACCTTCACATGTTGTAGTCTAACACCTACAACTGTTTTGTTCATTCTTATTTGAACACATTTCTAAATGTGAAACCCGAGCCCCTCTAGATCTGACATTTGCTACATTATGTAACCGAACACCACATGGTGCCTGCTATTTTACCGGTTACCATGGTGACAGCCGTCTGGTCCAGGTCGTTGACCTTATTTGTGCGGAGAAGAAGAAGAAACAAAGCAAACAAGAAAGCTTTTAAAAAAAGCTGGCCGGGGCGCATTTGGAAGGACTACCTCAAAATTTCATGTTGTGTTCCAGTAAAATGTGCATCATTATTAAACTAGAAGTTTATATCTAAAATCTATGGGAAGTTGGCTGGAATGCTTTGTATGAAGCTCTTCGTTTTGCAAGTCTTTCATCTTTTTGCTCACGGGTCTCATTTGCTTGTTTTGCTTTGTATGATGTTCTTCGTTTTGCAAGTCTTTCATCTTTTTCCTCAGGGGTCTCATTTGCTCGTTTTGCTTTATATGATGCTCTTTGCTGTGCTGCTTTTTGCTCACAGGTCTCATTTGCTTTCTTTGCTTTGTATGATGTTCTTTGTTCTGCAAGACTCTCTGTCTTCTGTTGATAGGTTTGTTTTTCTTGTTTGTCCTTGCATATTGCGCTTTGGATTGCAAGACCTTGCACTTTTTTATCATTTAAATTTGATGCTGCATTTGGTGACATTACTAATTGATTCAAGAGGCCTTCATTCCTGTTCTCTGGCATAGCACTTGGATGTTTGCTTGTGGTGCATGGCACAATGTTTTTCCCAGTACTTTGGTTACAATGTGGTGCAAATGGAAATGCTGTGTTTGGTTGTTGTAGGTTCTCTTTCGTAGATACAAACTCTGGTTTAACCAAGGTGTATGTGTGTTGTTGTTGAACTTGAAAGCAGTTTTCTGACTCAATCATAGAAGAAACATTGCTAGTCAGATTGATAATGTGTATACCAGTAGGTTCAACTGATAAGAAAACATTTTCTGCTTGTACTGGGACAACCTCAAAATTGCATGTTGTGTTCCAGTTAAGTTGTTGCAAGAATGAAACTAGATTGCTGTTTGAACTGTGCATGCTTAAAGTAGAAGTGCCATGGCTATCTGGCAATGCTGTTATGGGACTTCTGGCATGTGAGTCATAAACAAAATACTTGTTATCAGCGTGCAACAATGCTACTGTTGAACCAGTTATTCCATGTGCTGTTATGAAAAGACAAGTGTTGGATTCAGCAAATGCTGCTTCTAGGGCTTTCTTTAAGGTGTAATAAGGATAGACTGCTTCTGTGGCAAATATGTCTCCAGTGTAAGACTCTTTTATTGATACACGTACAGTATTGTTGTAAAGTTGCAAATAGTCTGGAATATCATCAACGGAGAGGAACTCCACACCAGATCTTAGTGATGGTTTTATGTAGGTGTATAGTGCATCTCCTTGAAAAAGTACACCATCAAGGTCTGTACTTGTCCAGGTAATTGCTTGTCTGCAAGTACTGTGGTTAACAACTGCCATTAAAGCATTTGCAGTGCATTGTTTGCCTCTATTATCTCCACTGAAAATGATGTCACCTTGGTGGTATTTTCCCGATAAAATAGATTCACACATTGTTCACAATATATGTGTTCTTTGCTTGACTTTATTTGCACAATGCACAGTGCTCAGTGGCACGATTGAGTCTGGTGTGTGCAAAATGCACAGTGCTCAATGGCACGATTGGTCTGGTGTGTGCAAAATGCACAGTGCTCAATGGCACGATTGGTCTGGTGTGTGCAAAATGCACAGTGCTCAATGGCACGATAGGTCTGGTGTGTGCAAAATGCACAGTGCTCAATGGCACGATAGGTCTGGTGTGTGCAAAATGCACAGTGCTCAGTGGCACAATTGGTCTGGTGTGTGCAAAATGCAGTGCTCAGTGGCACGATTGAGTCTGGTATGTGCAAAATGCACAGTGATCAATGATCTGTTAATAGGTCTCAAGGTCTAATTTGGTTGGATCAAGGACTCTCTTTCAAACCTCTTTGGTTGGATGCAAAATGTAATGCGTAGATTTCAGCAGAAGAAGTATAAATGTGTACTGTGTAAAATCTTATTGAGTACAGACTTTTGCTAGCTGTAAGTTTCTGTATATTACTGTGTCACTTGTATATATAGCAGAGAACAGTCTAAGGCGTCACTGAAACAGAAAGAAAATATTGTCTTGATCACATAACATCTTACTAGTACCAACAAAAAGCAAAAATCTACAAAAGTTCAGGTGTGACATCTTGCCAACTGCTTTGCTGATTGTTTAACAGTTAGCTACAATCCGTTGTTTTCTACTATTCTTTGGAAATGTATGTTTTAATGTATTAGAATCCGATCCATCTTTTCAACTTGTACGATATTTTTACAATCAAAAATGCCCTGCATAATGCCTCGCATCGGCTCAAGCACAGTGCACCATTAAACTATCTAAATTCTCGTCAATCCCCACACACTGGTTTTACTAAAAAAACTATATACCGTTCCTTGGAAATATGTTTCAATGTGTCCGAATTCATGATCACTATCTTTTCAAATTGTACGTTACTCTTACGATCGAAAATGTCCTGCAGGACCTCCTGCAGCTGCATATATAGACGCACGCCCCCCTCCCACCCGCACGTAAACTGTTCCAATCGTTGCACAATAAACTTGACTGTATACCCTCCACAAAATCTTTCGTCAAATGTCGTGCTCATTTTACTCACATGACACTACGCCTTAGAATGTAATGTTATATTTTAATACATCCGAATTCCAGAAAGATAACTTTACAAACTGTACCAATTTCTGTACGATAAAAATCTCACCTCCTCCGCACCGTCAACGCCCGTGAGGGTATTTACCGGAATAACCCGAAATGACCCGGAATAACCCGGAATAACCGTAATATTTCTTGTTCCCATGGCCATATATACATTATTTTATGCCAAAATATTGCATTCTGCGATCTTAACTTATCAAAGCACACTGTATTTCGGTAGCTTTCATCCTTTATTAAGGTTATTCCGGGTTATTCCGGGTTATTCCGGGTTATTCCGCTAAATACCCGGACCCGTCAACGCTATCGCAAAATGAACCGTGCGATTTAACGACAACTCCTCAAATGTTACATGACCAGTGTTTTACTGCAAATCAAGAAACATTTTCCTTTCCTAGACTTTGCTAATGAGCGCTGCAATGTTTTCTGTACGAGTAGAGGTCATGGATAAACAGTATTCTTACAACGTTTATTTGAAGGGCTAAGAAGGGCTGAGAATTGTCGTAAAAACGCACGGTACATTGCGTTTATTTGAAGGGCTGAGAAGGGCTGAGAATTGTCGTAAAAACGCACGGTACATTTTGCGACCATAGCAGACCCATCCAAGGACGAACCATTAAACCGGGGACAAAGCCGGGCGCCTGCGGCGCCCCGGCAAAAAAAATATGTTCCCTTCTGTGAAGGTAACATAATTATTCATGTCGGCAAAAATTCTTCTATGTACGGAGCCGACCCATGAGAAATCTTATGGAGACTGGGTTATTGCATGAGTGGGATAATGCTGCAGTCTCCAGTACGTGATCTGAAAATAGATGGCTTGATGAGGATATCACGTTGGTCCGGTTGCTATGCTTTTGTCCGCGTTGTCAGGGTAATTTGCCCCGCCCAAGGCACCGCGGGGTGCCAACCGCGGCCCTGTGTCCATGTCTACACACTGATACACATTGCTAAATATTTCTCAAAATAACGAATGTATGGTAGTCATGTCAAGAAACAGCAAAACTCACTTACAGAGAGGATATGTTGAATTTTCAAATTCATACAAGTACAAAAGTGACACTTATACACTGCGTTCAAAATACCCTATCAAATCAGACGAACGTAAGAAAGGTTACTATAGGTGACCGAACTTTGAACTTTGCAAATTTTCCTCAAGGGATATTTTTCTAATTTACGCACTAAACATTTGTTGAAGTTGTAGTCAATGTTCATAGCGATAATTTTTTAGTTACAATCCTTTTCCGCCGATGTCTGTGAAATTAAAGATTATTTTCCAAATTTTGGGCCACATTTCGTCACATTTCCCTTCCATTTTTCTCGTGAGCCTGATTGGAGCGAACAGACGACGTCATCAAAATGGCGGCGAAGTTTTGCTCTCCAGGCCCATGTTGTTTTCGCCGAAAAATCCCACGAAGATCAAAAGATATACGCCAAAATATGAAGCTTGTGCTTATTTCAAACAGTGCACATGGCTGCAAGGGTTTGTTTGGGACTTATAATGAGCTGTGTCGGCCTCAATCAAAGCAGACAAGATATACAAGATGCAAATAAGTGAGAAATACTTCTATTGTATTCGCTGAGCGCCTCAAGCCAGATAATTGCCCGCGATTTTTAACTGAACGAGTTCTGTAGTAAATTTCTTATCCAATCCTCGGAAACGAGATTCAGAAACTGCTGTAGTTTTCAAGTTTTTTGTATACGGGCACCACCGTCCAGCTTGTACAGTCGTAGGGCATTATGCGATCTTCCGGCTATTAACCTGTGATCGTTAGGAGACTCTCACAAAATTTCACGAAAACTTTGTGTCGGCATGAGGAATTGAAACATTATCGACCGCTTCACGGGCCGGGAGAATTTGTACAGTTAGAAACGTTGAAAGATGCTTGAATAACATACGTCTGGGCTGTACCTCTTGTGATTAGAAATACATGCATGCCGGTAAAGTAATGTGACAAACTTGAACAAGGAGACAAACGGGAAAATGGCGTCGGTTGTATACAAGACAAAGGAACCCGGTCTGCTATCAAACAACAACACTCTCTTTAACCCCCCTCCTTCACATTTAACTAAATTGATTTACTTCTGTGTGTTTTAATAAAATTCAAATCTTTTCTGTAATGTACCATTTCAAGCAAAAGGACTCCAGAAGTTTACCACGTATTAACCCTATTCAGACCGGGCTTTTTTGGTCATCCCTGGACCGGGGGGGGGGGGGGGCTTTTGAGGCCCTCCACTTCTAAGTCCTATAACTCTTGAACGACGTACCATAAGGCCATCAAATTTTTAGGACATAATGTTGACGTTATATCTAATAGATATGTGACGTTTGACGTTACGTTGACGTAAGATGACGTAATTATGACGTCATCAATTTGATCATATTGGCCAAACCCATGAAAAAAGGGTATTCTCAGAAAACTTCAAGTTATGCTACAAAAATGTAACAACAAGTGCAGATAACATAATAATGATGTTTGTTACGCTTTGCGTTGCCAATAGCAACATCAATGACGTCAATATGACGTCATAAAATGACGCCATGCACATCTAAGATACGAGTTGGGCTCCGCCATATTATATCCACCACCTTGAATTTTTTGAAATACTTTTTTTGCAACAAATAATCACAAAGGGCAATGGAAATAGACTAAATTCATTCATTTAGATGGTTTTTGATGAAAAAATACGAGGTAGTTACAAATTTTAAGGGAAAATTAGCGTGTTATTCTTGATCTGGCCATTCGGTCCGCCATCTTGGATTTCGGACTGATGACGTCATCAAATTAGCATAATTCATGCATATATAATTCTGAAAGATATGCTAAATAATATAAGATTTTATTTATGTAATTAAATCGCAGTAATATAGCAAATAAATGTGAAAAATACATTGTTAGAACCAAAAATACTGATTTTTGGCAAAACTGCCTGTCAACAAACGGTTGCCTTGGCAACAAGAAAAAATGGAAAATTTGTCAAACTTCGTAAAATTGTTGCCAACAATATTTCAGGAAAACTCACCAAATTTGGTGGCTTTAGCGTATGCCGTTCTGGCGTTATAGGACATCGAAGTTAGCGCGGGCCTCAAAAGCCCCCCCCCCCCGGTCTGAATAGGGTTAAAAGCCGAATACATTCAGCACAATGATTTTGATTCATACATGGCGTGGGTTTGTAAACAAACTGGAGGGCCGACCGGTCTAATCCAGCTCCCTCGTCAAATAATCCCCTTTCTTCCCCAGGCTTTGATTTTCATTGTGTGATTTATTACAAGTTGCATTTATATTTACAGAGATGTGGGGGTTTTTTTATTTCAATTTTCCTATCAAGGACGCCAGAACTGGCAAAAGGCATGCATGTCGAACACAAGCCGACACATCAAACAGCGGCTTGTGCATAGTCTGTTACCGCCCGTATTGAATCACGAACTGTAGTTCATTATAGAAATACATGGGTCTAACGAATTATTAGAAATAATACGTTATTGAATCGGAAAGCGAAGGTTGATATTTCCGAGACGTTGATTACTGATAGAACAGGACAGGGCCAGAGTCAAGCCGGTAATTTAATCTGTACATTTCTCAATCAAGGGCGCAAAGATGTTGCAATGGAAGTGTTGCTTCCATGGATATGTTTTGAAAACAAAATATATATAGAAAGTCGACTTCATCGACAAACTATCCGTACTCTGTCGGTTAATTTCGTGTGTGTTTAGCGTAGCGCAGATTTTGTTTACAAATGGCGACGGGTTCCGGGCGTCCCCGGCGACCGCGCGGTGAAGGCCGCGGGGAATGTCGGAAACTTATATTTCCTTGCATGACCTTAGTTTCGGTATCTTATAAATATTGGTGGCAGAATAGGCGAAAATGTAGCAAAGAAGGACTGAGCGGGCTGTATCAGGAAGACGCATCATCGTGGGAATGACCGGTTTGAAAGCTTGGGTATTGTTTACTATGCAAACAGGGGAACAATTGGGGCGGAGACAGGCGTGCATTTGAATGGGGAAGTTCGCGGGAAAAATTCTGCTAGTCTAGGTGCGACCAAAACATTTCTAGTTCCCGCCCTCAAAGGTGTGATGAATTTTTTGAAAAATTACAGCAACATTAATTGCCGTTTTTTCCTAAGCCTTAGTAAGTTAGTACACATTTTGTAGATATACCCTCGGGCACGGTTAGTGTGTGTGTCACTGGGAATATCGAGATATCTGTGTACCAGAGGCACAATCTTCACTGGGTTACGCCTTCGCAAGGAATCCACCTTTTCTTACCACCATATATCCAAGCAGTCTACTAGCAGCATGAGATGAAGAAAAGTAATTAAGTTACGTCGTTGACTGAAAAAATAACAACACCTGCCAAGCCCGTTTCTAAATCACTAAGGTTGAGAAACCGTGAGAAACCAGTGATATTGGGCTTAAATGTGAAAAACAACTTTTTTTGTTGAAAAACTATTTCAGAATCAATATTGTTATTGGGTGGGCCGACTACTCACTCTTTGCAGCCAGGGGCTGAATTGCGAGGAGCTTACAATAGATGGGGCTAAATCGCAATATTGAGTCAGAGAAAGTAAATCAACCATGTAATAATCATGTTTGCAAACGGGGGCTGTCAAGTCAATGCAGTCTCTCAAGATCTATGAAGGGTTAATTTATCCGTGTCTTTGTTTTAATATATTCATACTTTTTTTCCAAATAAATCGATTACGCATATTCCTGGGGTTGTATCAGTGCACATGAACTTTATAACTTAAATATTTCATGCCTAGATTCTAGTCTAGATTGTGCAGCATTTTCAGCGTAAGGCCGCCATTTTAGCTATATCTGACCATATTACTATTAGTTCGCTGCACCCCGGTTCCCTGTTTATTGAAATGCCCCTCAGTGTTGCCTCAGTGTCAGTAGGCGCTATATCGGCTAACCCTAACATCATCCAATCAATAATGATGTCATCTTCCTGGTCGCTGATTGGTTCGTCCGTGCTTAGACCGCATTACTGCCACGTCAGGCTTTTATCCTTCCGAGACATCGCCCTCCCTACATGCAGTAATAAGAGCAAAACGGTTCCATTTTAACAGATGAATTCCTTACATCTACAAAATATGATGAATATACACTATCTGATATATCATTATAAGAAAAATTGGGCAATCTTTTATAAACTAAAGTTATTCTGTAGTAACAGGACGGCCTACTTTCTGATCACAAGGCCAATGACGCCACACAGGCATAGCACCACGATAAAAAGCCGGCAGACAGACGTGCATTCGACAAAAGCGCAGGAGGACAAGAGGACCAATTTTTTACGTCGTCAGTAATAATCCACAACAGCCACAAACATGCGTGAGATCGTCCATGTCCAAGCCGGGCAGTGCGGCAACCAGATCGGGGCAAAGGTGGGCTTGATCTTTTATTTGCAATACTATGCGTGCATTTTTGCGGTGAGATATGCCATGCGAATCTCAGCGACAGCTGTGACCACTGAATTGAATATGTGATTATAGACCAAATGAATGTAGGGTGGATCATGCATACTATGCTATCTGCACAAACTCGATACTTTGAACCCAATGTGCAAACACTCTTTTTGCCTGTACGGAAATTTATCATCGAAAAAAAGGAAGAAGAATTAAAACCTGAGCAATCTTTTCGTTGTGTCGTTACCATCACTTCACATGTCCAAATCACGCCCAGGTCCCGTGAGGCGCGGAAGTCTAGAATTATTCAAATGCCGTCTGCATGAGGAAGGGAAATACAAATCCGGCAAGCAACGGGGTCAACGTACCCGGACAATGATGCGATCGTATCAGCTGAATAATCTTTCTTCTTTTTTTCAGTGAAATGAAGACTGTGAGATATCATCCACTAATCTTTTCAGTACCCGGGCGAGGGGCCCACATTCATTCGCGCGCCCCTGGGGCTTTCTCTGCTAGTATTTTCAGATGTGAGATCCATTTCATCATGATCATCGCCAAACAATATAGTCATGATCATCCCGTCAGACCCGCTTTATGGGCTAGCCTCCACCAGTACTGCAGTCTACATCGTATAATGATCTTACTGGTCTGGGACAGAGTAATGCGCTGTCGTTTTATTGTGCCTGCGTTACAGATTTATCAATAATAATAATAACTTTATTGCACAACAGTTGTACGAGGTACAAAGTATGGCATCTACATAACTACAGTGCTATAACTAACTAATACAGGAGTTGTAGTATGGGATAAGTTTCTTACAATCATTGGAGGCTTTTACAATCATTTGGGGAATTTTTAATGTCTAAACCTTCTTTGATATATTTTCCTATATATGCCATGCAGGGATTGTCACATGTCATTATGTATTTGAATTTGCACTTCAGGTCCATTTGAATAAACCCTTGTGTATCAGAGTGTAAGAAGCAAAAAGCGACAATATAATGACGCAATATTTCGTTTATTATGAAAACAATTACAAGCCATTTTGCTGATACGATTGCGATATCTTAAAAAAATACAGTTGGCCTTTTGCCGCCACGAATTGTAACGCGACGTTACGAAATGACTAACTTGTTCTGTACATGACCCTAACTCGATAAATCAGCCACGCGTCAGACAGTAGCTCAACAGGAGCCCGAAGAGCCATGAATACATCCCGCCCTGTGGTGTGCATGTGCACGTTTTGGTGCACTATTGGATGACTTATAAAAGGAAATCAGGATTGTAGAAGAAAACGAAGTTTCCTTGTAGGTATAAGATATACACCATATAAACGAAAGGCTCAACCAGACCCAGAAACAAATATGATCATATCA
>NC_049993.1:1748989-1759220 GCF_000003815.2 Branchiostoma floridae | reverse complement strand
GTACTCTGCTGTAGGAGATGTTATTCGCTCCCACTAAAGGACACATCTGTATCAGCTGTTTGGCATTCATGCTCAGTGTTTGTCTTGCAACCCAAATGGTAGTTTTCCGGCACATAGTCCGGTGTGACAGCGTTTTCGCCCCCCCCCCGGGATTTCGCCCCCCCCCCCCCGGGAGCGAAATCACTAGCGATCTCGCCCTCCCCGGCTAGTGATCTCGCCCCCCTACCTCGCCCCCCTTTAGAGATTTCGCCCCCCCCCCAAAAAAAACGGGTTTACATGACATTTTAGAAGTTGATTGGTATAAATCACAAAATACAGTTTCAGGATGATATGAGTACACGAGTTTGATACATAACTCCATTCATAGTATCAATATTAACGTGATTACATGGTAATAAGATAGTTGAACTTGTTTCAAACAAGGAGGGTTGGGTCCCTTGAATTCCCATTATTGCATATACCTGAATCTTGACATAAGATGTATTTCATTGTATTCACCTGTCCTCAAGCAACCTATATATCTCCAATATGAAGTCTCTACCATGAAGTAACCACAAAAGAACTATGTAATGTCTTTATTAATTATGCAAATATTAGGTATTAATTAGAATAACGCACATTTTGCTATATGCACCTGGCCAAGGGATATCTTCACCTCCAACATGACTATTTTTTTCTAGTATTTAGGAACTGATGCATTTACCCGTGTTTCTTAAGACTGGTACTTTACCAGTGTTTGTGTAGCATTTAGCAACAGCTATATCAACTTGCGCGTAGATAGTGTTTATAATGAGAAACTATTATTCACGTGTGTTTTTGTTAGTGCTTTGGAAATGTTTCCAGCACAAGAAAGAAAACGCTGTGACAAATTGAAAACATATAGCTGACGTATTCCGTACCACAGACGGTGTTGATTTATACGTTCACAGTAGCACTGTTTTTATGCCACCTCAGCTGCAAAAATTGTCTTTTTCATCTTAATGTCATCATTAAAACAATATAGTATCGACTTTCGAGGTATGACATCTTACGGTACGGTAATAAGGTGCCATATAGGTACCAGGTAACACACCAAATACGTTACTCCCCAGGTGCAGTATAGTACCAGATAGCGCACCTGTAATATGTAGTAACCAGCTGCTCTTGGGGGGGGGGGGCGAAGTCGCTAAAGGGGGGCGAGTCCGCGGGGGGGGGGGGGGGCGAGATTGCTGTCACACCGGCATCGATTTATATTATCAAATAATAACCGGTCGACCGAAGTACATGCCAGTGTTTTTTCCTCGCTTTGCTGTTCCTTTGGGTAGCAACCGTTACTATTGCGACAATCACGTCAGTTAGACTGAATCAGGAGTGATAACTTCCCAAATTGGCGTGTAATTTCGGCTCTATTTGGCCTCTCTTCCTTGATCACATGTAACTAGCTAACCTAGAGCTCGTAACTGATTAAAAGCCGTGAAAATGAAAAAAAAAAAGACATACAAAACAAGCAGAGCCGATGTTTTTTTGTTTTTTTTTTTACTACAGATTACCGTGATTATTTTTAGCCTCCTTCCTGATTATTGCGATTGCCTGCACGCGACTGGTGTCAGTGCCGCGTCCAACGGCCACGCCCACCCGGCGGGCTCGCGGCTGGACCCCCATCCCTCACCGCCTGACGGCATCGTTGCGCGAGCATGAGTGATTTTATGGCCAGTTTATTTGACGCTTGTCTATTTGTTGTTTTTTCTCTCCTTTTTTGCCTTGCCGCGCAAGGCCTTCCGCTGGATTTCTTCCATGGTTCAATGGATGGACCTGTTAACCCAGCCCTTCCAAAGCGCCTTCCAAAGGCCCTTCGTTCCTTGCCGAGCTTCACGGTTTAGTTAGACAATGGTACATTCCGGGCGAGTATTAAAACTGTCTTCTAGACGCATGTTACTGTATGTGGTCCAGCGTAATAAATCTATGCTTTAACTCACCATGTTCATATAAAGATATATCACAAATTGCATCAGAAAGAACTTATTTTGTAATAAAAAATAATGCATATTCATTGTGGGTCAAAAAGTTTTACAAAACCTGTTTAATGTGCCAATAATTCATCTGACATAAATTATGATAATGAGGTAAATTTCCAATATCCCCCAGTACACTCGGGGATTTTTGCTGCATTTCCTACTGAAGTTGCTAGGTACATTTAGTCCTTTTAAAGACATTTGTGACTATGAATGTCCTTGATAGAGCTTGTATTGTGTGAAAAGAAGATTTGGGACTGGATTGGCACCTGGAGAAGTCACCAAAGCTTTCCGTATGTAGGAACTTGGGTGGGAGGGGGGCGACATGTGGAACTCCGAGGATTTTTTAAGCGTAGACTCTAGTCTAAGTTACCAAAATAACATAAAATACGCGGCAAGGCACAGCTTTTTTTAAAATCATTTCTTGTTTGCTGAGGAAACAGGTGTTTCCTGTGATGTAGTTAAGAGTTTAACTCACATGTAGAAGAGAAGCGCAGGCAGAGCCAACTACAGTACTAGCCTGGTACCCAGGCCATCGCCGGAAGGCCAGTTTCCTCGCGCAAGACGTGTCGTCGCCGATATGCTATTTACGTATACTGTTTTCTTAACATTTCATACTAGTAAAGTTTCCATGCAGATTGATATCAGTGATGAGGAATAAGTCGGTTCAGAGAATAGCTCCATTGAAATGATGACTTGTTCTGCTCTCCGACCTGATTTCCCGCGGGTATGATCCATACACAGAGAAGACACACCGCCATCATCCCTCTCGCTGAAAATTTAAACACACCGATCTCACCCCACCAACAGAAGTCATGTCGTCATCTTTTTTATTGTCTGCGACGATTCCCATGGAGATCATCTGGTTCCTTGTTGAACGTAATTCGATTTACAATGCAAATCTCTTGATAAACTTGTTCGCATATGTATGAATACGCTAGCGAATATATGAGGGCAAGGCTAATCTCCAAGCAGATCCTACCAAAGCTGGCCAAGGAGTATAGCCGGCCAAAGGGAGTCAAACGGGTACGGTGGGTTTGATACTATATTACGCCACCGTGGATCTGCTTGGAGATTAGGCAAGGCACGTGACTGTTACATCTCGGTTTGTTGTAGGTAAAGCAGTGTGCGGGCAAGAAATTCCGCCTAGATAAAAAATTTCCCCATTCTTCAATTTCTTGACTACTGTTTTTCTTCCAACATTCCCTTGTAATTATTGCTACTATATATGAAAGAAATGGCTGTAGTCTTATGGTGCTTTTGGTATACCTTATATATGCTACCGTAGGATCTGCTTGGAGATTACTGTCTATTTTCATATGTGCACCTGCCCTTAGCCGGGAGACCGTAACGTGGTCCACTAGTCATTGGTACTGGTATAACCTCTGAAATTGGACTGCTATGCAATCTACCAGTTATAGAGCCCAATAACTCCAGAGAAGGTCCGGAGAATGGTCTAGAATATGAGCTAGAAACAGTAGCATGGTGACCTTGATACCAGTTGTGTGGTTCGGTCTGATGTTCACAGTTGTCATACTAACAAACAGATGGAATGGTTGCGATTTTCGACTGTTGAGACAGTGTCCGAGCATGATGAACAGCTGAGAATTATTACAATGACCAGATGTATTCAGACCGGATTTCAGCAAGGAAAAATTTAGATGAAAAAAACATTATCAGGTCGCCATGAGCAGGCCATCAGACGCTCCGTGCGATGAATCAAATGTAACTTTATCGACCCAGGCTAAATCGGGCGCAGGGTTTGTGTGAGTGATTGTAGTACAGTCCTCCCGTCTGGCCGGCGGATTACAGCAGACCATTCCCAGACTGGTCAGCTGTCATCTCCACGTCATTATTCAGGGAACATCCACTTAACAGCATTGAACGGGATGTGAACATTGGGCTGCATGGACCTGACAGCCCGATGATTTTCATACGCCGGGCGGTACAGTTTCATACGCGACGTGCACAGGCAGGAGTATAATTATGTTAGGAATACGATTTCTAATACTATTAGGCTATCAAGATTAATAACATTGAAATGTTGTGAAACGACTTGAACCTTGTTGCGAAAAGACTTGCCTTGTTGCGAACTGGCACTGTTGCGAAACAACCTGTGACCGCTTCAACCAATCTAGTAAACGAATTTGGGTGGACAAGGAAATTCCATGTGTGGGGTGAATGTTGAAAACGACATGAAAAGGAGGAGGGGGTCTAAAATGTGCGCTGTTGCGTTTCAGAAAGTTTTTGCTTGATCATTGAGCAGCCGGTCTGCATTCATCTGGAGGAAATCTTATCTCGGCGCAGATGTATGGCACCTGCTTGTTCGGCTCGACTTCATGTGGTGCGTTATGGAAATCGAGTGGCGCGCTTTTTTGGGTCCTAACTAACCATTTTTTTTGGGGTCCTAACTAACCATTGGGGAGATGACATCCGGGAGTGGATGGGCATGCCACTGGCTGAGTGCGCCCACAGAGCCAGAGACAGAAGGGAGTGGAGGAGGCTGATACTGGATGCTACCATAGTCCCCGACCCTCAGACATGAGGAAGGGACTAGGTAAAGATAGGTAAACTAACCATGAGGAAAACAGAGCTGCACCGTAATCCATGGGTTCTGACTAATTAAACCGCCCGTCTGTGTTTCAGTTCTGGGAGGTGATCTCAGACGAGCACGGCATCGACCCCACCGGCACGTACCACGGAGACTCCGTCCTGCAGCTGGAGAGGATCAGTGTTTACTACAATGAAGCCAGTGGTGTGGAAAATAAACAAACAAACAAACAAGTAGCAAACAATAATCTACATTCGGTTTTAGCAAACTCCTGTATGGTGTATGTCGTTTGTTCAAATTTCGGTCTGCCAAAAGTAGGTATCATGATGAGCCCCGAATGGAGTGTACCTAAATGACAAATCGAGCTCTAAATGCTTTATATATATATATATAACGTTATACTGTTTCTAGATGAAGCAAGTATGGAGCGTCTGGTTATAGCTAACAGTGCCGTAGACAAAGAAACCTGTTTGAATATCTCTATATAAGATGTGGTAGAGCATTTTGGATTCTCATGAAAAAAAACGCTCTTACTTCACTGTTCCTACCACGTGAACCCTAGCTTTGTGAACTTTTTTAATTGTAAGTTTAAAACTTATGCGTAGTAATTTTCTGCTCGAACCCACCACGCAAGAGCCGCGGAATGATTCCGTCGTCAGGTGGCGGTGATGCAGTCTAGTTCCCCCGGAAATTAGGGCGTCTGGCTAATTTTATCCACCGTTACTCAAGTGACTTCTCATTTACAATTGATACCGTACCCTCTACAGTGTCTAGCGACTGCCAAAATGTGATTCTGAAACGTGCTCCACCCATTGAGTAGTATCAGGAAACAGCACGTACAAGGGAAGTTGAATTGATCAAATTGACAATTGATAAAGGGGATGGGACTTCTCCAAAACACCGTCACCGCACATGTCCGTAGGATGTCTGTGAAAGAGTCACTGTAATAGTTTTAGGCATGCCCAGGGCTAACTGCGCATGGGCAAAGAGAGGGGTTCAGGAGACGGAGAGGTTGGCAGTGTGAGGTCCTGCTATGTAGATTTAGAGGTTTCATGGATTAAAAGAGCAACATCGGAACAACAGCGTCGATCTATCTTGTGACAAGTGGTGTCGAGAAGTGGGATAAAATTCACGGAAGGTCTACGACCGGTAAGTGAGACCCTCAGCCTACAGAACTTCCCGAACTTTTCATGCAGTAGAGACGAACGAGAGTGACCATTGGCCAAGCAGTAAGTAGAAAGTTTGGAAGGCTGTCCGACTGGCCAAGTTGTTGATGTACCCTACTGCTGAGGGAGAGAAGGGTAAAGAATTTCAACCATACTTACAGTGATGCCTTCTTAATTGGATGCATATGGAACCAATCCGTATGATAACAAACATCTTCTTTGTGTGTGCATGATATCAAGCCAGCGAAAAGAACGTCACCCCAGACGGGCCAAAACAAATCAGTAAACTGTAGAACATCACCCCCAGACGGGCCAAAACAAATCAGTAAGCTGTAGAGCGTCAAAAAAAGGAAGATGGAAGGACATATCGAGGCAGGTTCGAAACTAGGCCTGAAGGAGGAGGCTTTGCAAACGTATGTGCAGCAGGCACTGGAGAGGGAGGAGAGAGCCAAGGAAAGAGGAATGCAAAAGTTGAAGTTAGAAGCCGAAGAGAGAGAGAGAAGGAACGACAGGTAGAGATGGAGAAACTGCAGTTAGAAGCTGGAAAGATGAAGTTAGAAGTTGAGAAGCTGAAGAGAAAGAGAAGGAACGGCAGGTAGAGATAGAGAAGCAGAAGTTAGAAGCTGAAGAGAAAGAGAAGGAACGGCAGGTAGAGATAGAGAAGCTGAAGTTACAAGCTGAGGAAAAAGAGAGAGAAAGGCAGGAGAAGAAAGCGGAACGGCGACATCAGCTGGAGATGAGACAGCTGGTGCCAGAGAAAGGTGAAGCCGCAGAAACGGAAAGTGTACCCAAGCTTCCAGCCTTCGAGGATGGCAAGGACGACCTCGATGCCTTTCTACAGAGGTTCGAGAGGTTTGCAACCTGCAACGGCTGGAAGGAGACAACATGGGCCTCTGCCTTAAGTGCCTTGCTCAACGGAACGGCACTGGAAGTATGTTCTCGGCTTAGCGATCATGACGCCTGGGATTATGAAAAGGTGAAGAAGGTACTTATGCAGCGCTACAATCTTACGGAAGACGGATTCCGTGCCAAGTTTCGTCACAACCAACCAGGATAGGGGGAGAGTCCGGAACAGTTTCTGGTGCAACTGACCAAGCACTTAGACCGATGGGTAGATTTGTCCAAGACGACCAGGGACTACGAGTCCCTCCGGGACTTGTTCGTCAGGGAGCAGTTCATGGAGGCATGTCTAAGAGACTTGGCCACTCACCTACGAGAGCGAGCCCCGCAGTCCATTAAAGAGATGGCAGAGATGGCTCAGCATTTCCTAGAGGCTCATAAGCGGGAGCCCGGGTGGACACGGTGATGCCCGCGTTGTCAAGAAGTGCTACAAATGTAACAGCCCGGAGCACTTGGCCAGGGCCTGCCCGCAAGTGAGACAACTGATGGGGCCGTCCCAAGCGACGTCATTATACGCCAGCAACGGAAAAGTGACAGGGTACGAGTGCGACGGAGAAGTCGAGGGAACACCGATGACTATGTTCTTAGACACGGGAAGTACGCAGATATTTGTCCACAACGACTTGGTTCACCCTATGAAGATCGTGTCAGCTGCTCAGGGCGGCATAAAGTGCATCCATGGGGACGTGCAAAACTATCCGACCGCAAGAGTCACTATCAATGCGGGGAATACAACCTATGCGGTTAAAGCCAAAGTGAGTCAAAACCTGCCAAGACCTGTCATCCTCGGACGTGACATCCCGAACCTGGCCAAGCTGGTACAGACAGCTCCAACGCAAAAGTTAGATCAGGAGACCACATCCGCAGGGGACTGGAGGATAGCCTCCACCAATAACGGACCAGCTTTCGGTTGCCATGGAGACGGAGGAGGTCGCGGGGGTTACAGACGGGACGGAGATTACGACAGGAGCCGAGGATTCATGTATGGAGGGAGCCAGCGTGGCTTTGGCCCAGGATATCGTGACGTGCACAACCTTGGTGGCGGCCGGGGGCCAGGGAGCAGGAAACGATATGGCCCGCCTGTCCGCACTAACTACCACCTGATCGTGAAGAACTTGTCCAGTCGCTGTAGCTGGCAGGACTTGAAGGATTACATGCGGCAAGCTGGAGAAGTCACCTTAAAGTTTGCTGATGTGCACAAGCAGAACAGGAATGAGGGGATTGTGGAATTTGCCACCTACCCAGACATGGAGAATGCCTGGCGTAAGCTTGACGGGACTGAAATCAATGGTTGTAAGATCAAACTAGTGGAGTCTAAGCCTGCATGAAGCACTACCGACATGGTGAATCAGTACGAAAAAGGACTGATGAATATGGACTTGAGAATTGTAACTGCATGGAAAAGGACTGACGAATACGGACACTAGAGTAGCCTTGCATGTTGAAAAAAAAGGGTAGTTCTGAGTTATTAGACATTTAACTTTGTATTAGATATTCTAGGCCGCCGACGTTTTGAACGGACATTTGGACTTTAGTTTGATGGTAGTAGTTTTGTAATAGTAGTTTGTTTTGTTAATGTCTGTATACAATGCATGCCTACAGGACTCACACTGCAACATAGGATGTTTCTTGGAGTAGTAATGATTGTAACGAGTGTATCAATCAAAGAAACGGGGGCAGATGTGACAGAGTCACTGTAATAGTTTTAGGCATGCCCAGGGCTAACTGCGCATGGGCAAAGAGAGGGGGTCAGGAGACGGAGAGGTTGGCAGTGTGAAGTCCTGCTATGTAGATTTAGAGGTTTCATGGATTTAAAGAGCAACATCGGAAAAACATCGTCGGTCTGTCTTGTGACAATGTCACTGTTAAGCATAGCCTGATTAAATCTCGCTTATAGCAGCCCGACCAACATTACAGCCCTGAACAGCCGAGTTTGTGTTACACAGACTATGTTCAGCAGTGTCTATGACAACAAAAATACTGTCAGGCAATTAAAAAAAGATATTCAGGGAATCTTAAAGCTGTCCTGTCTACAGAATCCTAAACAATAAAGACAATGTGAGGAATTAACAAAACAACACTTGTTTGTTCCCCAGGTGGCAAGTACGTTCCCCGCGCTATTCTGGTGGACCTGGAACCCGGCACCATGGACTCCGTACGGTCAGGACCCTTCGGACAGATCTTCCGCCCAGACAACTTCGTCTTCGGTACGTATGGGTAGTCCTGGTCTGATGGGAGAGGTTGTAAGGAGAGCAGGGTTGAATCCTACTTCTGTAAGCCCGTCAATGAGACTTTTGTCACCACTTTCATTTGGTGAGTTAGTTTGTTGCTGGATGAGAAGCTGGTGAAAATAGCAGACAATTAACTTTGCAGTTTGCAATGATCTTGGATTTTTGGCCTTCTAGCGACTTCCTTTCAAATTGCATATCATAAGCACTGCAGATGAAGCAAAGTCGTGTTACCTTTGCCAGAATGGCTAAGGTTATATTTTCGGTCGGGTTGTGTGTCTTCCCCCTGTTTGTAAACAGCATAACTCGAGAAGACTGCGACGGATGCAGCTGATATTAGGGTAGGGGTCTGGAGAACGAAGGGGGAGTTCGATAAGGGGCCCCCTATCGGCTTGCTAAGGTGCTGCAGCGGAATCTCCATGTTT
The DNA here is from genome assembly GCF_000003815.2 of Branchiostoma floridae. Lineage (NCBI taxonomy): Eukaryota > Metazoa > Chordata > Leptocardii > Amphioxiformes > Branchiostomatidae > Branchiostoma > Branchiostoma floridae. The sequence goes on along the minus strand of NC_049993.1, from coordinate 1,749,959 downwards.
GATATCTCGCGTTCTGGACATGCTGCGGTCGTGAATTTTGAGCGGTAGAGAGCCCTCGGGGCACAGAGTGATTGCTGCGAGTTCGGGCCCCCTAGCGGCTTTCTTGGAAGTGCAGGCGCCGGCTTACTTTCGAACTTTGGGTGAGGATGACTGGATCGAGAACGTGTTGACGGATCGTCATGATTTTTGGTATGCAGATGGAATGAGTGATGGCCTGCGTGATGGAATGCTAATTATTTAAATGAGAAGCTCATTTGCATAATAAATGAGGAACGTTTATAAGTCCACCTCAGGACATGATAGGACTTTCAAACTTCTGACATGTGTGGCTGGGAAATAGAGAAATGTCGATATATATCAATTATGAAAATGGCGAGTTTATTTTCATAATTAATGGAAATATGAACGTGTTGCCGGATCGTCATGATTTTCATACGTGGATAGCCTTAGTGAAGACGTTCATAATGAGATGCTAGTTATGCAAATTAAAAGCTAATTTGCATAATCAATGTGGGAAGTTTATAATTCCACTGTCTCTCCTTACCTCTGCTTGGACGTGTCTTATTGACAACTGTTCAGTGCCAGGCAAGTAGATCAAGCTTGCAGGCTGACCCAGCCTTGCCCCCTGCCTCCTGGGTGCCAATCACTTTTACCAACTTGAGCAGACTTATGTTGAAGGAAAATTGAGGATAGGTTGATCTCATGTGTTTTGAACGTCTGCGGTTTTGTTAATAGTTATTTCCATGACAAATGGAGATATAGTTTGGAGTGTGCCTGTGTTTGTGTTTCCGGGTCATCTTCCACCTGCAATGTGACCTTACAGTACCAACGTCCTTGCTACTCTCGAGTATCAAGTTGCTCAGAGCATTGACTGTTATCAAGATAACGTCAGGCCAGTCCAATTCAATGTCTTGGTTCACGGATTCTATTTTTCTGAATTTCAGAAAAAAATGTATCTCAGCTCTAGACT